>NW_008663328.1:0-21353 GCF_000695815.1 Acanthisitta chloris
TCTTCATGGAGTTTTGATCTGTAAAAAACAGGGACACTTTTTTAGTTGCTCTCCCAATGAATTTCTACAGAATACTCAGTCAGTTTTCCCTAAATACAAGGTCACTCCTCCCCATCCTTCACTAGGGGTTGCTTGTCCATACCTGGTGATGCAGGTTGTGTCTTCATGGAGTTTTGATCTGTAAAAACCAGCAACACTTTTTCAGTTGCTCTCCCAATGAATTTCTATAGAATACTCAGTCAGTTTTCCCTAAATACAAGGTCACTCCTCCCCATCCTTCACTAGGGGTTGCTTGTCCATACCTGGTGATGCAGGTTGTGTCTTCATGGAGTTTTGACCTGTAAAAAACAGGGACACTTTTTCAGTTGCTCTCCCAATGAATTTCTATAGAATACTCAGTCGTTTTTCCCTAAATACAAGGTTGCTCCTCCCCATCCTTCACATCACCAGGTATGGACACTTCACTTGTCCATACCTGGTGATGCAGGTTGTGGTTTCATGGAGTTTTGACCTGTAAAAACCAGGGACACTTTTTCAGTTCCTCTCCCAATGAAGTTCTATAGAATGTTCAGTCAGCACTTGTTGGAATCATGGGGGTTTCTTACAGCAGGACAGTTTGAGGAGTGTGGCTTAAACACTGCTTTTGTCCTTGCATGGGACTAGCATTAAGGAACACACCAACAGGTACATGTCTTAGGCTGACTCAAGAGCAGTAGTTGTATATGAAGCTGACCAAGTTCCTGTTGTAAGACAGGTAAAAGTTTGCATAATTTTAGGGATGAAAGGGACCACAGTGGATCATTTGGTCCAACCTCTGCCCAAGCAGAGCCATCCTAGAGCACATGGCACAGGATTGTGTCCAGACAGATCTGGAATATCTCCAAGTGAGGAACACTGGGCAATCTGTTCAGTGTGTAGTCACTCACATGGTAAAGAAGTTCTTTTGTAAGACAGGTAAAAGTTTGCATAATTTTAGGGATGAAAGGGACCACAGTGGATCATTTGGTCCAACCTCTGCCCAAGCAGAGCCATCCTAGAGCACATGGCACAGGATTGTGTCCAGACAGATCTGGAATATCTCCAAGTGAGGAACACTGGGCAATCTGTTCAGTGTGTAGTCACTCACATGGTAAAGAAGTTCTTCATATTCATATCATATTTCAGGTGGAACTTCCCGTGCATCAGTTTTTGACCATTGCCTCTTGTTCTATTACTTGGCACTACAGGGAAGAACCTGGCTCTGTATTTACAGAAATGCATGCAAACATTTTGCTTATCTTGTATGAGGAAAACATGGTTTATCCATTTCTGAACGCAGGAACAAACAAAGCAGTTCTGTGGGGTTGTGTCTTTGTTGTGTTTTGAGTGGGTTTGACCCAAATTCATCACATCTATCACACTGAGAAGTGTGTTTGCCTTCTTTCTTTAAGCAGGAGTTTCAAAGTTAACTACCTGCACACATCTGATTTGGGAGTCACCATTGGGCTATGCGTTCCCTGAGGTTTGGTCAAGTTAGTGACCTTTTGGGAAATGAAAAAAAAAGTCTATGTGCCTTCATTTAATGGTGGAGCTTAACAAGAAGATTCTTCCAAGACTCCATTTGAACAAGGACTGAGTGAGGCTGTTGGGGTAACACCTGCCCATGGCTGGGCTGAGCTGCTGCATCTAACAGCAGCTGTGAACATTGTCATGAGAACAGAAACTGAAAAAGGGTTTAAAGCAAAATATCAAAGAGTTTCTCATTCGATGAGAACTATCCCTTCTTGCTGTGGTAGATCCTAAGGAAAAAGAAGCATGTGGTAATCTAAGCTGTGTCACTGTGCAATGGAATATGTTAAGGTACCAAGGGCATTCTGTAAGTTGAGGGTTTTTGAGAGCTTAATATTGCCATCTTCACATTTTGGCTTTTGTTGCTTCTTCTAAGCATTGCCAGCCAAACAGCTCATCAGAATTCCAAAAATACAGCTAAATGAACCATTTTTATTATGCTATGAAACATTTTCAGGGAAACAAACAAATAAATCTGAAACACTTGTTTAAGGGATGCTTTAAAGAGATCAGGATATATTTTGAACTCCTTTCCCCTTGAGCCAAGCTTTTGAGTTGCCATGACTCAACGTTGAAAGGGAGTCATGAACTCTAAAAATTCCTTATGACAGATTTTTTTTTTTATATATGCATACAGATAACACCATCTGACATAGGTACTGGGCTCAATTTTCAAGTAAGAAATCTCCCCTTTATAGTGAAGTAATGAGCCAAATCTATTTTCGGTTCTAAAAAAGAGAGGAAGTAGCAAGTTTTAAATGGCATTTCTCCATATAGCTTTTAGGTCATGCTGGGAAATGCTGATGGTTTCTAGTGAATCCTGTGAAAGTCTGTTTGCACTAATCAATATAGCTCCTTCTGAGATGAACAATGATACTGATTTCTTGTTTAAAATGTAGGGTTGAAGAGTTCCATGGCAGATTTAAGCATTCATACAAGATTGGATATATTAAATCTGTGAATATATTAAAATATCTTCAGCCCAAGAAAATATCTCCAAGACATCTTTGGTACCTACAGAAGCACAAGATGAGGCAGATATATTTTTAACCAACTCCCATACTGAGGACACTTTATAGGCTTCCTTTGGATCTAAAATATTGTCTGGTAGAAAACAGTCAGAGAAAGCTGGAATCTGCCTTGCTGTTTTCACTTAGTTAAAGCATTTCATTTTCTCATTCTTGCCAAGCCAAGCATCAAGAGACTGAGTCTGGGAATAAATCCCAGGTGCAGTGCATGGCAGCTGACAGAGCTGCCCCTGGGCCACCTTGCTCCCTCCAAATGACCCATCATCATGTTTGGGAGAGGGGTACCAGGAATAAAAACCTGTGGTGCTAAATAACATCTCCTGTGTAAAAAGTAGGATTATTTGCATGTCTTTTGCTTTCAAGTTTCATAGGTGATGATGATGATGATGATGATGTATCTATTTGCACTTTTCCCTTCCTGACTTTAAAGCAGGCTCTGCATTCCTTCTGGAGCAAAGCTTTGGAGAGGGGAAATAAATGTAAGGCAAAGTCTTGTCTTCCTGTTGAAGGACCAATGCCAAAAGGAATGGAGTATTTTCACAGAAGTAAACAGAAGCTGATGTAGTCAGGCAGTAACCAATATATTCCAAGAGTATTGATTTGTAAATCTCTCTGAAATTGGAATGAAACCAAGCCTGGCTCTACCTGTGGGTATGAAGCACCAGGGAAATTGTCCTTAAGTTTCCATTTGCTACTCAATATGGTTCTGTAAGTGTCACAAACAAAGATTTGCAGGATTAGAATGGCTGTTAGTAGAAACATGACCCTCCTTTTATTTGGTTTATTTTCTCACTGTAGCAGTCTTGTGGTAAACAATTTTGCAGCATTTTCCCAGAAAGTACAATAATCTGATATGTTTAGTTCTCTCTCAGAGGATTTTTAGCCTTTGATATTTATGATGAAAAGTTATGATGAAATTTCTCTAGCTTTGTAGCAGATATTTCTGCAATTGGCAGCCATTCAATTGCAGGAAAATACTCCTTAAAATGAAATATCCACACAGGGAACACAAAAGAGAGAATAACATTTATTTTATTTTATTTATTTTGATGTGTATTCCAAAACCAAACCAACCCATGACCATTTGGTATGATTTTCATTGACAAAAATTTTGAAAATGCAGCTATATAAATGGTATGCATGATCTGATTAATTTGCTTTCTCTTTGATAGACAGCTGAGTGCCTGTTTTATGAGCCAGTTATATAAAGAGAAACTCAAACTGGTGTTAGGAAGGAATGAGTCCCTGAGGAGAAAGAAAAGAGGTGAGTCATGTCAGTGCTGTTTTTCTGGAATCAGCAGAATATTAAACAACCTCATTCTGATTAATCTGAAGCCTACATGTGACCTCTGAGCATGGCTGAGCTTTCTTTTTGTATTATTATTTAGAAAAACGAGCTCAGGATACAGTTGGATTGACAATATCAGCTTTCATGTTCAAATTGTTTTGATGACCAAGGCACAAATAGCCTTGCTCGGAGCAGTTTCCTTAGATGCAGCCACAGAAAAGCATTTTTGCTGTTGCTTGTGAGTCTTAACCTAGTTTTGAGAGATTTTTATGCCAGCTTGTTGTAGTTCAGCATACTCACCATAACAATAAAGATGAGCATTCCCATGCTCAGAAGGCTCTTGTCTCTATTTGCTTTGTGGGTTTGTTTCCCCTTAGCTGCTTTCTTTGTAAAGAGGACATGGGGCCTATTTTGAGCCTTTTTTTTGTCAAGGCAGTAAATGCATATCACTGGATGAAGTATCATCCAGCAGTCACAACTTTCTAAGTACAAAGGCTTGGAAGATGTCTTCTCCAAGGCATCGTGATGCATTACTATGGGAAGCAAATAAAAAATGAATAAGCACCAGGGATTTGTTCATTGGTGGCCTCATGTGCACCTTCCCATTGAACATCTCTGATACTCAAGAGCTATTCTAGGACTTGCCCATCTGAATTCCACGTTTGCTTTCTTTCACAGCTCCAGTGTTCACCCTGTCATTTCCTAAGCAAAGGAACAGGGAAGGAAGAGGAGAGGAAAAATGTAAAGGAAGACAGTCAGCTCAACCTCCTGCCTTGACACACAGCTCGACTCACATCCTTCTGGGCAGCCATGCAGTGACAATGAGAAGGGAAACCTCTACTCTTATGGCAGTTATTCCAAATTCTGCAGCTTATAATAGTAACAGCAATGTGTATGGGGAGGGAACTCATATCTGCAACATGCCAAGGCCAGTGGAGGGTTCCAGGGATGTGATCACTGTGCATTAGAACTCTGCCCAAGGAAAAGGCAGCTCTGTGTAGAAGACCATGGAGGACTCCTGAGGTGCTGTCGAAGCCAGTGAGGTTAGAGGTGATGTACCACATAAATATTATTTATAACAATTTGAACTCTGAAGGGGTGAATCTGATTATCCTCTCCTTTTTTTTTTTTTGTTCCCCTCAGGCTTCAATATGTCTGAGGAAAAGGGGTGAACAAATAACTTCCATAGCAGCTCCAAATCTTCCTCCTTTCCTCATTGCTTTTTGTGGAATTAATATTCTTGCATACAGATCTTTCTTTTTTTCACAGTCACAGTGTTCTTAAGAAGGTATATGACTGGAACTTCCTTATTCCCACATCCATCCTCAAAGTGTTCCATGGTGTCAAATACCCAAAACTGAAAAAATGCAGATGTGGGGGGGCTGAAAGCCACATCCATGCAGAGTAACTGAGACTCTGCAAACTCTACTAATTAATAAAGGAAAACCCAGTGAACTGTGCTGAGAGGAGCTCTGGGCTCTGAGAGCTTGGGGCACTGAGGGCTCTGTGGAGAGCTTGGTGCTCTGAGCAGGGCTCTGCTCCCTTTGGGCTGTTAGCAGGGCTCAGCAGAGCTGGTGCTTCCCCTAGGGAATTTGCTCCCCATTGGTGGGGACTGAGAGAAACCATTGCAAAAGAATTCCAGCCCTGCCTGTGTGCAAACTCAGACAGATTTGACCATAACTTATCTCAGCTCAGCAGGTACTGCACCCTTAGCTTCAAATTCAGCTCCGTAGAGTGGAGAGCCTCATTTTATGCAACATTTTAGCCCCATATAACACACTATAAATGTGGTTAATTCATAGTTGATCATATCAGCTATTAAAGACTTTCTTCTCCCTCCTGATTGAATAAGAGGAAAACAGAAGGCTATTTTCCCAATGATTTCTGAGCAGCTGGAAACTGTTTTATGTTCAGCTCTTTGCTTACTAACAATCCACGGGTAAATATTTTGTTTCTATCTTAACTGGATTTTGTAAAAATCTGGGCCTTTTCTTCACACTAAAAACAGCCAGTGAAGGGTTTGTATCAGTGTGAACCTGTCCCAGTGCAGCTGCTGCAGGTGATCCCTGCACTGCCAGAGAGAGCATGAGACTGAGTTTCCACAGGTGCTAGAAATGAGCACACACATCACTTTATCCATAGGTGCAGTCTAGTGCTTTTTTTACATACTCTGTCTTTTCTCTGCTATGGAACAGAGCAACTTGTTAGGATGTAAAGAACAATGAACAGCTGAGTATATCAAGTCTGCACACATGGACTTGAAGTATTAGTAACCACCATGACACCTCTACCTTTGGTACATTATGTGAAATTTTATATAGCAGCATGTTCCAATAAGATCAACACATGCAGTTCTAGTAGAATCATACAGTGGGCAAAGTGTTGCAGCTCCTGTGCTTTCCATGGATCTCAGTCCCAGCACTGGATCTCAGGCTCCATCTCCAAGGGTAATACTCTCACTGCCAGCACTGAATCTCAGGCTCCATCTCCAAGGGTAATACACACTGCAAAGGAGACAAATGTGTTGTGATTATGGTGGTGATGTTTGCTTTTGCCTTGCAAGATTGCTTAGAAAATAAGTAGGCTTTTAAAATAGCTGTTTGGAGCACCTAAATTCCATTTGGAAACAAAATATATATGAAAAAGAAAAACCTTTGTTTTGCTTGTGCTTTTCTGTTGGAAGTTTTTGTATTTTAGAAGCAGCATAGCTCATTTTTTCAGAGGGAAGTTTGGATAACTTATTGCCCATCAGAGATGTCATTTCTTTGTATTATGTATTGCATTCAGACAGTACATTCTGATTCAGATCTCATCTTGGTGCCAAATCTGGAACAATTTTGACATATACCTTTTTCAAATTAATTCCAGTAGTGAAGATCATTCAGTTGTCAGCAGAAGTGGAAAGGGAAAAGTGGCATTCTGTGCTAATTGGCTGAAAGCTGAGGAATCTTTCATGTAGAGCTGCAGGACAAAATTCTAATTCCACTCATGTTAGTGTGTTTCAGCATTCACTTCAATGGCATTTTGATATCTCATCAGTTTCATTCTTTGTGTAGCACACAACTTTGGTCAGTATTTCACACACTGACCATGATACACAACAAATTTGGCTGTCAGAGAGTTAAAATACTTGAGGGGCCAGTGATACATGAAACTAGTGACAGAGCTTCCTTCAGTAGGTCACAGTTTGCAGTTCTTGGGGATCTGAAAGCTAGTGAAGACCACAATAATCAGGATTTATGAGCTTCTCACAGAAGATACAACTTCATATAATTGAAAGCTAACTTGGACTTCTCATTGTGGGAGAAAATATAGGAAGTCTAGAGTTGATCAGCAGCTGAAGAAAGAGAATGAAAGACCAAACTGATTAGAACTCATGATAAGCAAGGTCCAAGTTAGCAAAGCATTACCTATTTGAGACTGAGTTGTGTGTTGTGTGACAGCCCAGAAGTCAGGGCCACTGGTTCCAATTCCTATATTCAGGTGCTAGAAAGTGTAACAGAAGAGTCAGTGGAGCTGCAGTGTGCAGAACTTAAGAGAATTAAGCTTGAAATTATTGTATTACTTTGTTATTTAGTGTGTGTTATTAATGTTATAACATTCGTTACTTAGTTTCCTATGTGTCGGGAATGGAGCAATCTTTGGGATGGTTCCATCTATTCAACTTCTGCTCACCAACTCCTGAATCACAGAATCATAGAATCAGCTGGGTTGGAAGAGACCTCCAAGATCATCAAGTCCAACCCTACCGTGGTCACTAGACCATGACACTAAGTGCCACATCCAGTCTCAGCTTGAAAACCTCCAGGGATGGTGAATCCACCACCTCCTTGGGCAGCACATTCCACGAATTTTTAGTTTAAGGATATCTAGGACTTAATGCCATTCTTCCTTAGTAAAGTTACTGCTTTCTAAGAGCTGAACTCAGGGTTTATGTAGTGTTTTGCATCCTCATTTAGGCAAACTCTTGATGTGCAGTGAGATCACAGCTGTGGGGGTTGTACTTCTGCTCTTTTGCAGATGTAGTGAGTTTTGGAGAAATCACTCTTCAGCAGAAAAAAAAATGAGCTCGCTTGTTTTACTTTTTAGGTATAATTTTTTGGGACAGTTGTGTGTGTTGCCATGACAGCAACCGATCTCCTCAGCGCCTGTACCAGCTCAGAGTGCAGTTTGCTCACGGCGCCGATGCCACCTCGCTGCGAGCTGTGGAAGGGCAGGATGCTCAGCAAGGTAATCACAACTCACTCCTGGGCAGGGATAATGGTTGGTTTTCCAGGATCAGCTGTAATAGTAAACTTTTAACCCAAAAAGTTAGCCCAGGGCAGAGTTAGATGGATCTTCTGTTCCATGACTTCAGGGCTGGAGTCTGATGCTATCATAAACAAAGTAAGAAAAATTTAGTCATCCCAATTCCTGTGCTGTTCTGTTGTAAAACCCACTCTGCCAGCCTTGCTTCCAAACAGCAATGGACTGTAATCAGGGGAACACCTTCAGACTATGCAGCTGTGATCTGTATTTTGGAAACAAACCCTTTAACCCTTATCCAACAAGAAGAACACAGATCTTGCCTGGCACACCCTTCCAGGGAGGTCAAAACTCAGATGGTTCCTACAGAGTCCCATTTTTTTCATTTAGAGGTTGTGCTTAATATGTGCCTCTCATTGTTATACAAATTTATCCTTCTAGGGCTAGACACAAAGAAAATGCCTTGAAAAGGAATTCCCAAGATCAGTTTAATATCATCTGTGAACCACAGAGATATTTCAAGGCTCTCCCTCCTACAAATTATTTCTGCAAGGTCAAGTCCTTCAAGTTCTAAGGTCCAGCTGCAGAACTAGGTTTTCCTTATTATTAACACGTAGTCTAAAAATGTTTTATTCTAACCCAACGTGAAATACAGAGACTTGGAACACAAATCTTTGCTAAATATGCAAATAATTATGTACACAAATGACCTCTCAGAAATCTTGCTTGTCATTTTTAAGCACATGTGTTGGAGATGGATGTCCATGCAGCTAAGGACTGTATACCCTTGCTTAATAAACTAGCAAACAGGGATTTTTTTGCTGATGTTGGGGGTTTTTTTTCCCCCTCCTAGAAAGAATAAAGTGGAAATAAGTCCAATTAGCTCAGTCAGGGAAGATTCCAGTAGGTTTGCTGCTTCAAAAGTCATTCAGAAGTTATGAATTATTTTAACATTTTGTCTTCTCTCTCCCTTGGCTTCGTGGCTGTTACAAAAAAAAATCTGTTTATTAATGCACTATGAACTGAAGCTGTCAAAATCAATCTCTTTCTCCATTTGTAAAGATATTATATATGTGCATCTGAATGGTAAAGTATGTACTTCTTAAATTTTCATGTGGCCTCCAACTGGATTTCCTGCATAGAAAATCAGCTGTCGCCAGAAGAATGTCACAACTTGTGCATTCTGCCCAGTGCAAATGTCATCTACACATTATTTACAGAGAGATTTCCAATTCAGTAAAACACAGGCAGTGGGACCAGGTTTGGGTCCATTTTTTATTTCTCTGAGGGTTTAACCTGCATTTCCCTATCCACAGGGAGCTCTATTTAATTATAATTGGCAGCCTGAAATCCTTTGTGCTGTCAAGGAAATCCTGGAGCTAATGGATGATACTGCAAACCCTTGGTGGTGGTTTTACACTCAGCACTTTGTTTTTTATTTGGCTGAATAAATATCTGATAGAGCTGAGAGAATCCACTGAGGAAACATTATAGTAGAGTGGAAATTCTTGCTGTATCTCCTAGAGAGCCATAGGAATTATGTCATTATCTTAAAGGGTAATTTTGCCATCTAGGCTTTCTTTATGCAGCTGAAGTAGCAAATCTCAACATGTAACTCCTCATTAGCAAGAGATTTTATAAGAGCTGTGTACATATGGCAATGGTTATGAAATATGTCAGTTACTATGGGCCAAGGATAATCATCTCCAGTCAGATGTTGTATCCCAGAGCTGCAGGGGCTTGGGAAAATCATCTGTGACAGAAGCAATTAGTATCCAGGAGTTTCCCAAACCATTATGGAGGTGTATGATTATGTGATGGTGCTGAAAAGTACTGTCAGATTACCAAAGTGTTACCTCTGGGTGTGCTTATAAGAGCTTTTGTGTCCTGGTTTTCAGGAGTTCCTACTGTCTATGTGTAGATCCTGCTTCAAAGCCAATGGCTCTACTAGGGCCAACTAGTGCCACTCTAACCATATTGCTCTTCCTTAAGGAACACATATACTTAAATTACTGTCTCAGTGTTGACTTGTTTGACTTCAGTGACACAGATAATTACATTATTTGCCCACTTTTCCTAAAAGCTGAAGAAAACATCTGCCATATATTTATACTTTCTATATTAGCCCATACAGGGAAGGTGTTTTCCTGCCTGTATCAGTGGTTCATGTGTCCTATTACTAAGGAAAGACCAAGATTAACCAGTTTTGCTTATTTCACTTGATTTTAATATCTTTTTGTTTCAATTCTGGTTCACTAGCCATTACCAGACTAAATCTTTAGCCCTTGATCCCACAGAAACCCTGAGTTCAGCATAGTGTGAATAGTCCTTCCCACTGCAGTTTGTGTTCTGTATTGGAATTTGTGTTAATATTTTTAAAACTACATTGTTGATATTAATTAGACTGATCCATTGCATGGTTTTATTTTCTCATCAGGTTGCTGATGTAGGGCTGTGATTCTAAGAGTTGTTTGTTGGATGATTTCTTTTATTCTTACAGACACTTTTATGTCAACAACTAGAACTAATTGTCAGTTAAATCTGAAAATATTTGAAAATATCTATTCCTGTTGGATTTTTCACCTCTTTTAATTGTGTTACAAATCCTACAGTGAAAAGGTAGAAGTAGAAAAGTAGAAGGCTAGAAAAGTTAAGTCTATTTAAAAGAAAAAAAAGCTGTAGAGAAAAGCTTTCTGAAAGGTTAGGAAAATGAAGTTCTATATATTAGAAAGAAATCACACTGAAGTGCTCCTTGATTTTATTTCCTTCTTGGTCACAAGGTTAAGTTCAGCCCTGTTGGCAGCCGAAGTCCTGTGGTTTTATGGCTTAGCATTGCACTACTCTAAAAATAATTGAGAGGTTTTTTTCTCAGAGTACATTTCACTGTACTCCCAGTCTGACTTAACACTGTCATGGGACAGTGGATTAGTTGTTGTTTGGGGTGTTTCATATTTCAGTACGAGGCAAAAGTCTGGGTGATTTGGATGCTCCCAGAATTTTCTTTTCATTTATGGTATTCTGACCTGTTGGACTTTTTGTCCTCAAGGAACATACCATGGAATTCTTATCCATGAATATTTGGCCATTCCATTTGGAAAATGTACCTAAGTGGGGTTTTATAAAGAATTCTCACATAAAATAAAAATTCAAGTAAGCAATTTAACAGTTCCCTTTTGTCTTGTTTTCAGTCAGGGTGTGGTATATGCTGGTTCCAGACAGCTGCATTTGCTGGCTCTGGGTTGTGCTGAACTTCCTAAAGAGGGTCAGCCCAGTGAACCACAACTCTCCACGTGCTTTGTCTCTGTCCTCAGGACTCAGGATTTTCCCTGGGCTCTGCATTGTCTTCACATGACGCTTTCAGGGAAAGGGAGAAGTCTCATGGCCTCAGGCCTAGTTTATGACTTGTGTTTTAAGCACAGTAAGATAGTCTTAATAGCCCAAAATAGACACCCATTTTGCAGTGTGATTGCTTCAGCTGAAAAGTCCAGATGGAACAGGAGGAAATGGTTTTCCCTTCACACCACTATCTCTAGGATGAAGAAACCTGGCACAACTGGAGTTTGTTAGAGTCTAAAGGTTCCCTGTTTTGATACCAACTTGCAAGACACCTCATGTACTTCATCATCAAAAGTGTTAAGTTGGTTCTGTATAATTTCAGGCAGACCAATATTTGCACTTTTATTCAGTCCTTAAGAAAGGACTGGCTTGGGTCAGTGCAGAAGGCACAAGAGCCTTCTCTCTCTCTCTCTCTCTCTCTAGACTTGATCATTTCTTAATGGATAATTTTACAAACTCTGACCCTAAGTCTCTTCATATCCCCTGACCAGCTTGTGTATCTGGAAAAGGTGATAAGGTTTGGGTTTGCAATAGCTTCACAACAACTTATTGAACATGTAGGAGTGTGACCACAGTCAGCAAGAGAAAAGAAGGAATAGAACTTTCCTTTTTCTCTGTGTCATGTTACCTGAGTGTGCCTAAAGTCACTCTCTGCTCCTCAGTGAGCTGTGAGAGATGTGAGGTCAGTGAGTCTGGAGACACACTAAAATCCAAAGTTGTTCTCACTTAAAGGGATTTTAAAATTCATTTGCTGATTCACATTCAGAGCATCAGCTCTGAGTAACTGTAACTAAAGGTGTTTCAAGCTCATTTCTAGAAGCTTTTGCAAACATCCAGGGCTACCTGTGCACGAGCTCCTCTGTCAGGAGCTCTGTTCTTTCAGTGGGTCATGGCTGACTTCAGGGGCAGCTCAATATTTTGATTATTTTGCAGATTTTTAGCTTGGGAGTGCAGCCTGCAGAGGTTTTGTGACTGACAGCCACCAGAGAGCACTAGGGGATTGTAGCTTTTCCAGAGTAGGGTGTGGTGAGTTACAGTGTGAGGTTAAATAAGAAAGGGGTTTTTTCATGACATTTCTGAAAAATCCTATTGTGTTTTGTACAAAATAGAGTATATTAAACCAAGATTTTAGCACCTCTGGCCTTTTGTTTTACACAATTATCTTGGTGACTCCTTTCATCAGCATTTAATTCTTGCTCAGTGGAGTTTCATTGGGATCCGTAGTGTAGCCAGGAAAAGATCCCTACAGCAATTAATGTATGGGCTCAATGATGATGATTTGCTGCATGCTGCACAGAAAACCCTGGGTGAATCTAGTTCTGTTTTAGCTCAGTTCTTAGAAAAACTTTTACCTCAAATCATTGTGATTCAGCAAAGGATGAGTGGAGTGGATTTATGTAAAATACATAAACAAACTGAGAAGTGGTTGAAGAATGGACTGAGAAATTTAAAGGGAAAATCCTGCATGAATGAATGTGTTGGTTTATTCCCAGTCCTAGTATTTGATGTTTCCTTAGCTGATTGACAGTATTTTTGTGGATCTCATGTGGCCCATCTTCCACATTACCCCAGAAAAGAAAATGACATTATTTCTTTTGAAGTACCCATCCCTTGAGGTGTTTTTTCTCTCCTTTTTCATACATCCTTCTGAAATCAGCTGTCAGAGACCTTAGTATGTTTGTCCTTTTAAAGCTCTTGTGTGCTTTGTGCTTTTGGGGAGGACCTTCTCATTGAAACCATTGGTGTGTCTCAGCTTATTATATGAGCAGAAGGTCAGGACCTTCTCATTGAAACCATTGGTAAGTCTCAGCTTATTATATGAGCAGAAGGTGGAAAGGCTGTAGCTTAAAACTTGGCAGTGATTGTGGAAGAAAACATCTTCTCTGGAGATAATGAGCAGCCCAGAAGTCCAAAGTTTGCCTCATCAGGTCTGCAGTTCTATTTACAGCGAGTGCTTAGTGCAGCTGTGGTCAGCAAAGGGATTGTCACAGAATGGTGTTTCCTTACTTAATAAATTGGTGCTGAGAGGCAGAGACACTTGTTATACTGAAGGGAAAATTTACTGTCAGCATTATCAAGTCAGAGCAGCTGGAGGGGAGTAAACTGGATCTGAAGAGATTAAATGCTGGGACCAGCTGTGTAAATGCAATACATGGTGATGTGAAAGCCCCTACTCATGGCAATGGCATTTATCACATAAGAACCTAAATAGACCAGGCTAAAAAAAACTACCCTAAGCTGCAAATCCTGAAATTAGTTTGCCACTTTGTTTATATCAGTGTTAAACTGGAAAACTTCACTACCAGGAGTAGTTTAAACTGGAAAACTTACCTAGCAGGATTGGTTTGAAGTACTTGGTGGCAAAGCTCACATTGCTTCTATGACAGTTGAACCAAACAGGTGTCCCTGTACATTTGCTTGTTCTTTTTTTTTGGTAGTTCTTCTTCACCAATAACAAAGACACTTCCTAAGAGAGACTCTGGTACCTTTACAGTACCAGAATGCTGAGCTGGGAAGTGATTTGGCCATATGGAAAGTGTTAGTGGCTTTAAATCAAGTGGTGAAATGTAAAAATGACTCAAGCAATTTTTTTAAGCAACTTCAAATAAACACCATTCGGGTTACAATGTCAGTGACTGGAGAAGTGTGAGCAGGTCATGCAAATTCATGACCTCTCTTAGGAGTTAATGAATTTGCAAAGACTTGAGGGTCACACCTTGAGAGGAGCTTTTATATATCCCCTGGTGATTAGTGTGTGTGATTAGGTGATTGATTTGTATATTTGCATTGATTAGTGTGCAAATTATCCAAACTTTGTGTTTAACTCTTCATCTTTCTGACTTGCTTCAGCCGTTCTGACGGTCAACTGAAATGTTTCCTTACTGCATTTGGTGTCCTTTCGTCTTCATTCTTCTGATTTGCTTCAGCCGTTGGGTTGACTGAAACGTTTCCTTACTGCATTTGGTGTCCTTTCTACGAATTTTCTTACCTGCTCTCTAGGACTTACCACAGGGACTTTCTAAAAATTTTCTTGACAGTTTTCTGAGATTTTTCCTGATGATTTCTGGGAATTTATCTATTGTGTTTTAGAAATACCCTCAAGTCCCTTCTAAGAATTCCCCTGAGGAAGTTTCCAGAAAATTCCCTAAAGCTTCTAGGATTTTTTTTTGGGTATTCTCAACCTTTCTTGAAATTTTTTCACTTTTTGTGGGGATTCCTGGATCTACAACCTGAGCTCCTTCCTGTGCTGTTCTAGGAATTTCCCTTCCTAGGCTTAGACCCTTCCTAGTAATTTTCCCAGGTTTTCTAGGAAATCTTGGGTGTAAACTCTTTCCAGGAATTGCCTTCCAAAGTCCTTACAGGAGCTGCGGTAGTTCCTCACATCCCATATGCCCTGATTTTGCTGCAAGGTCTAGAAATAGTTGTTCCCATTTTTTTCTGTCAGAGCTAAGCATCTGTCACATGCAGAGTTGAGTAGCTGTAGGAATCCTGGGAAAAAAAACAAAGAAAGCTTGAATTCCTGTTTTAAAATCAGTTACAACAAAAGTGATTGTTTTCTGACTTAAAATTCACTCCACTGGAGTGATGATAGAACAGCTTCTGAGTGCAATCTGCATTCCGGCCTTCCTCTGACTCTGTGTCCCTCTCACAAACCTGCTGCTCCACAATTTTGTCAGAGCAGCACTTCTAATAGATTTTTGAAAGCTTTTGATTGTAGGTGGCACCACCTTCTGCCCATCCAGTCAGAAATCCTCCCCTTAGAGCAATCAGTGCAATGGCACAACAGTGACTTGAGGACCTTGTGAGTCTGTCCCTCTTCTGCCAGTGAGAGAAAGTTGTACCTCTGAGGAAAGAGGAGCAGCAAATTAACTGACAGGAAAAAGAATATAACACTGAAGTGTTAATGCATAATAGCACAGTATGTAACACATCCCTTGAGGTCTAGTGTCAGCATTAGCAAAGTGTCAACATGCCAAATTTACAGACTAGAGAATTATTCATATGGACCTTATTAGTTATTATATGAACTCCTCATAGCATAATCCATGCAAAAGCATGTTATAAAATGTTTACTCTTCTCCTCCTGCCAAACACTTGGAGCCAAAACCTTAATTGGACATGAAAAATATGTTTATATATTTCCCTTTAGGGCCCTGGAGTTTTAAACTGGTGTGTGCCCATTGTCCTCAGTCCTGAGTTAACTTCTGTGGTCTAAGTTCATACTGTAAGTCCTGTCTCCCCAGGAAGGTCTGTTGCAGAGGTGAGAGTATTTTTTGAGAAGGAGAATGATGCTTAGGACACAGGGACAGTGTGGTGCTGTCTGATCAATGCAATGTGCCAGAGCTACCTGAAAACTTCTAATCTTATTGGCCTTTTTTAGCACAAAAATCCACAGGGAAAATTCATAAATATGTGCATATATTTGTTCAGGTCTCTTACCAAGCAAGGTGCAATGTACAGATATATGTGTTCTGCACCAGGAGGTGCTGGTCCCTTATGATCCCAGCAACAAAGTCACTAAGCTGCTGTAAAGTATCCTTAAAATGGTATTTATTAGAGCTAACACTATAAGGAAAGAGTAGTACAGATAATCTTGTCTCCCAAATGAGATGTGAATTGGGGTTTGAATCTCTGTGGATCATAAAGGCTCCCACATCCACACTGCTGGTGTTTGTCACAGCACTTAAATGGTTTGTGTACCTGCTGGAATGAGACTGTTGCCTTTTAGCTTAACATTCAGTAAATGTACTTTGTACCTACTGACAGTAAAATGATCAGTGGATGATCATCAGTTGAGGTAAGAGACCTTGCTTTTAGCTTAACATTCAGTAAATGATCATCAGTTGAGGTAAGAGACCTTTTTTCTGCACAGAACTGACCAAAGGCTACCCCTGACTTCTGTCACCTTCCAGTCTCTGAAGGAAAACAGTGATACACGTGGGACATTATGCTGAATGGAATCATTGCATCTCTTGTCTGTGGGACTCTGGCAGTCAAATAACAGCTTGTGTGACTTTAACACACCTGATCTCTCCCAAATCCACTTTAACTCAATCTCAGGAAGAAATTTCCTGACATTCAGATGTGTCATGCTGTAGAAATGCAAATAAACTAACTTGTATTAATCACTACAGAGAGTTAAAATGGAACTGCAAGATAAAGTGTTATAAAAGTACTCAGCAGAGGAAGAATTAGATAATTTAGTGAACTGCAGCTTGAATATAGAAGATTAAGGAACAAAATTAGAAAGTTATAGTTACAAAAAAAACAGCTGGCCACGTTCAACACACCTGATCTCTCCCAAATCCACTTTAACTCAATCTCAGGAAGAAATTTCCTTACATTCAGATGTGTCATGCTGTAGAAATGCAAATAAACTAACTTGTATTAATCACTACAGAGAGTTAAAATGGAACTGCAAGATAAAGTGTTATAAAAGTACTCAGCAGAGGAAGAATTAGATAATTTAGTGAACTGCAGCTTGAATATAGAAGATTAAGGAACAAAATTAGAAAGTTATAGTTACTCCATTTCCTTCCTTCTTTTTCACATCACATTTTCCATCAGTTTAGGAAAACTGGGCAAAGCATCTGTTGATGTACCATCACTGGATATCACGTTTTCCATCAGTTTAGGAAAACTGGGCGAAGCATCTGTTGATGTACCATCACTGGATCAAAGCTGGTGTGGAATCATTCCTTACTTTGTCACTCTTGGAACAGAACTGTGTGTTTGGAAGTGGTGGCAGAGAGAACAGTCTACATGAGGCAGATGTTAAAGCTTCATAGTGGTGTGAGTTCAGTTTAAGTCTCGTGCATCTTTCAGTCATAGTGTTGTGTTGAACTTACCTTACTTCCCACTAAGCATGAGTCATTCTGGATTAATTCTGGCAATAAAATTGCATATTAGAAGTGCTGTAGGATGGGAAATGATCACTGAGGCACTGTAGGAAAGAGGGAGTCAGCTGCCTGTGTAGAAAGTCCTTTAGAAACTACAAAATGCCTCTTTTATAATCATTGCACAATATTAGTAGACAGAAAAGCAGCATTGGAGAAGAGCTTGAACTGCAAAACTGGCATGGCAAGTCAGAGAAACCAGCCCTCAGTGCCTCTGGTGTAACCTTACAGTGAATGGGTGTCCTGTCAGGAGAATGGAGCAGAGACATGAAGGATTGACAGTTAAGGACTACATGACACTGGTTTTGTAATGCTTGGAAAGGGTGTTACTCAAACTGGCTGCTTTCCTCAAAACTGGAGTTCATTTGGTCAAATTACCAACACATTCCTTCTCACAGCTTCTTCCAAGCCAACTCTAATTATGACTTTCAAACAGCATCTTTACTGATAAAAAAAACCCCAAATCTTCAAACAGGACATGTGAAAGAAATCCATTTCCCTTAGCTCAGCTACCTTATTTAGTTTTCTTGTATTTATTTTTCCCCAAGAAAAGCACATGTTTGCTGAAGGTGAATGTCTCAAACAGGTGCTTCATCTAACTGAACTTTTTTGCAACTTCTTTGGGTAGGTTAAGATTTAAAAGTCACAATACATAAAAAAAAATTACTTCTTTTTTCTTTTATCCTGTTTTATCATCGAGTGTTTTCTCTTTTACTTGCTGTAATCAGGCAATGTCTAGCAGCAAACTGGAAGTGAAGGTTCTAGAACTCTCATTCTTGCTTTACATGAGCTGTTTGGACATGTCCTGAACTGAACAAGTAGAACTAAAAGGCCAAGCAAAACCTCTACAAGAAAGGCCACAGAAAGATATCTGCCCATATATTACAGAGGGTGGAAATATTAAAATTGAATAGTCCTCTACGCTTTTTGATGTGGATGTTTTAACCAAACATTAATAGTGCTGGGAATTTCAGACTGCAATTAACACCCTGCTGATCAGTCCAGCTGTTACACTCAGCTCTGCAGTATCTGCTAGAGCATCACTTTCCCTGCAAGTGTTGAACTTTTCATCTTCAAAGTTAACATAGCTGATTTTCATAATGCACTTGGGAAAATATTCTTTGGGACAGAGCTTTTCACTTATGAGTGCCTAATGGTTGCATTAACATTTGCCCAAGACTGGGACAGTTTTCTGTATTCTGAACTGATCTTAATTGGTTATCTTTTGCAAAAGGGAGAAGTGGCAAAGCAGAAAATCAGTCAGTGGAAACTTCTAAGAGGTTTCTAAAAGCATAAATCTTCCTTGATTGCCTGGCTTGGTTTTAAAGAAATGTAAATTTTCAGCTAACCCAGGGATCTTACAGAAAACCAAGTTCTTGAATTTCTTTTCTCTCCAAGTTTTGTCATCCACATCCTATGTACACAGTAGATTTAATAATATCCTTCAAGTGCATTATGGACAAAGAGTGGCTTTGTTGTTTGTGCTTATTCAAGTGTAATAGCAAGAAAACAATTTCACCTGTGCAGGCAAAAGTGAATTTTGCAATCCAAAGCCTGAGGGCACAACTAATTAGCCCTGGAGGGTGGGACTTGCTGGGGCAGCATGAGCAAATTGGGGTGAAAAGAAGAAAATGAAGTGAAAAAGGAGCTTCTCTTTCCTTCCCTCTCCCATCCTCTGTCACTGCCACCCAGGACACTCAGACCGTTCTGCAGTGACCAAAGCTGCCCTCAGGGTTCTGCAGGAATCTAGTACAAGTGAGGTGGGACACAGTCCCTTCCAAGACCTGTTTTGGTGTCAGCACTCTGCTGTCTTAGGCAGGAGATATAGCTCCTACACCAACAGCCACTCCTGGCAGGAGCATTGTGCACACATTGTAAATGGTGAGGAGCTGGCAAAGCTCTGGCACAAAGACAAGTTGGCATGGAGAGGCCTTGCTTGAGCTTGCCATGGCAAGGCTGCTTCTACATCTTAAGGCAGGGAGGGGGAGAGTAAGCAGTTTGTTAATAAGACAGTCTTACAGCAGTGATTCCACACCAAGCTGGAAACTATTTTCACCATATGAAGGGTTTGGGGTGATCCTTGTGGGGAAAAAAAAAGACAAACTATAAATGACATCATTGCATCTAAGTGCTTCACCAAAGACTCTAAGTTTTAAAAAAAAAAAGACAAACTATGAATGACATCATTGCATCTAAGTGCTTCACCAAAGACTCTAAGTTTTAAAATCTTAAATTTGGGATTATTTGTCACTGTGATTTTAAATGAGGCTCCATCCCACAGCTTTTGAACCCAACTGTGAGTGTGACCAGCTGTATTGCATTCTGCAACCAGCTCTGTGATTTGGTTCAGGTGGCACCTGGATCCAGCAATTAAGTCTTCATACCATGCCCCTGGGCATATGATACATGGGTAAAGAATACACAGGAGGAGGGAATGAAAACAGTGGCCTGCAAAGTAGCTGGAAAATGTGTTGGAAAGCAGCTCTGGAAAGAGCTAGTGAAAAGCCTAAGTCAAGCATCTACCTGAGAAGGTTCTGGCTCTGCTGACAGAAGGAGCTGCAGAGAGCAGAGCTGTCTCTGGGCTGGCTTGGTGCTCTTACAGCTCAGCTTCAGGGGGAGTTGATGGGAGGGCCAACTAAAGCTGCACACAAAGCTTGGGAAAGACTTTGAGGTACAGTAATTTCTTTTAATACGTTTTCACTTCATTGTGGTTGAGTTTTTTGCTCTCGTCTTTTGATTATGTGCATGATTAAGCATCTAAATGCTTTCTGTCTTTGTGGGTGTTTGGTTCCATTTGAAGTTTATTTGGTTTGTTTGGGTTTGGTTTCCATTTGTACCAAATGAAAATTAATAATTATATGCTTGTAAACAACTCAGTTAAGATTTAACCCCCCCAAAAAAAAGGAGTTTTCTTTTTGTTTCTATCTGTCCAGCTCCTTCAGGAAACCTTATTTTTGTATAATGAATTCTCAGCACTTTCTTGAAATTTGGAAGTCTCAATGCAGTAAAGTTGACTGCCTAGAAATCAACCTACCTGTGCAGAACCAGTTGTTTCCAGTTGCTCTTAGAAGGTGTCTCTTTGCAGAGCAAACTGTGCTAATTTCTGTTACATTTAAATGAAAAAAAAAATGGGATGAACTGTGTGTTTTATCCAGCCTTATTCTGTTTGTTCCTGTCTGTGTTTTCAAGTCTTCATTGCTATGGCTGAAAGAGTCACAGCAGCATGTGCTGCCTTAAATTGGATTGTCTTTCTAGGGCAGTGAATGATGACATCTCCTGCAGCCTGTGCTGTCTATAGGCACTGAAAGTAATTGTTAGGGTTGAAATATGCTAATTTGGGAAGTGTTTGCAAATGTCTCAAACATAAGAGAGAGAGAAACCAGCAAGAGGTTACTGGGCTAGGCAACTGTGGCATTTCAGTGAGCTTCACCAACTGTCTGAGGAAGGTTTCTGTGCAACATTTTGTAATTTGATTTTGCTGTAAAACAAAACTGGTATTTTAGATTGGTTTGTAAATGGCTCTTGGCAAGGTTATGAAGTTGGTTCCCACCCTTATCTTACATGGAAATTTTTTACAAGAAATGTTTAGCCGTGTGCTTCCTTCCCTTGGTCTCCATAACTATTTGATAAATGGAATTATTCCTTCTCTCTCTCTTTTTTTTTTTTTTCAAAGTGGAATTATTCCTTCTCTCTCTCTCTCTTTTTTTTATTTTCTTCTGGCTTGTTCCTTGAGATTTCCTTACTCAAGTGGTGGTCTAGTTGTTCACAGTTCTCATCTGTATCTGTTCTCCTTAAAACAATAAAATTCTCACAGTGAAAACTTTTCTGTTTGAAGTGGGATGGCAGCATTCCTTGTGTCTGTTCTCTGTGTTCAAGCATGGCTTGCCTCTGGCTGGAGTTCTTGCATGTCTCCAAGGATATATACTAATCCACTTTGGAAAAGAAAGGAAAATATGTTTTACAAAGGTTTTAAGTCTTTTAAACTGATTTTCTTCCAAAATGAGTCCACTC
>NW_008663328.1:21389-22036 GCF_000695815.1 Acanthisitta chloris
TGGGTTTCACTCTAATCGGAAAAAATGGCAAATAAAAATCCATATCACTATTAACAGTGATGTTCTTAATTATTTTTGAATGAAACAAGTTTTTTTTTTTTGCATAGTACTGGAATTAATAGTAGGATTATTTTTTCCCCCACTTGGGAATGAGAGATGAGAGAAGTCAGTAACATTTTGTCTAGTACTTTAAATTTAGCAAAATTACAGCAAGTACTAAAGAATTTATCCAAGTGGGTTATTTAACCTTGGTCTGGTTACCTAACATTTTCTCATTTATTATCCAGTTACATACTTGCAGTGTTATTCTGCTTCATTCCAACCCAGTCCAAGTCTACTTCATTGCATTTTTTCCAAAGCACACCAGTTTTCATATGTGTTCCAGGGAGACTAGAATTTTCAGCTTTTTTTCTCTTTGATTGAGAAATCCTCCCCCTTTTTTTTTCCCTGGTTATGAAAGCCTTATAGATTGGATCTTAACCCTGAAGGAAAATATTCCAGATACTTCCTCCCAGGTATACCTGTCACTGGTTCATCTGCTTTATCTTAGAAATAAATGCCTTGGAGGATAAAAAAAGTGCATCAAAATAATGCTTGGATTGTGAAACTAAAGTAATCTGTTATTGGCTAATGATCCATTCCCAGCA
>NW_008663328.1:22086-29530 GCF_000695815.1 Acanthisitta chloris
TTGGGGCAATTGCTGCATAATCTCCTTATTTAAATGCACATATGTATGAGTGCACTGACAAGTATTTCTTTTTCATAATATCAGTTTTTCAAAATAATGTTCCCTCTTCACCTTTAGGTAGAGATAGAGATCTCTGTTTAGGGTAACTTTCTATTGATTGGTCTTAATTACTTTTTGCAATCCATCCCTTGAATCGTTGAGGTGTAGATCTTTGCAAAGACAAGCCCAGCAGACTCTGTTTGTGCTTTCTTCTTCCTTCCACCCAACAGGCAAGTCAGGGGCAGAGAGAGTATGACATGCACAAGGTCTAGTGTATAGAGGGAGGAAAATACACAGGGATTCCCATGACTTGGTGTGGTGCTGGATCTCCTCTGCACAAATGAGAAGGAAGCAGAGACTAAACTGCTGAAAACAGAGCCCTGAAATCCTGGCCCTGCTGGACTCAATCCCTAAGCTCATCCCAATTTTATGGCAAGACTTTCTCTGTGTCTTAAGGGAACACTTTGCATGTTACATACTGGTACATGTTCTGCAATATTCTTGCTTTGTAGCTGAGCCTGGACATGTTGCTTTCCCTAATTAAAGTCATCTAGGAAATTTAAGCAGCTGGGATTAAAAGTCAGCCTCGAATATGTGTGTTGTATACATATAATAAATCTCTTGTAATGCTTATTTAGCTATTTGCCAAGAGTGATGCTGTCTGAAGTTGTTTGAAGAATATATTCTCCTCTTAAGACCATAGAATTTCTTTCCCTTCCTTTTCTTAATTTTTATTTATTATTTTTTTACAAAATGGAAACTGTTGCACATACTCTCCCATAGATCAAACCTGTATGTCTTATCATTTCTGTATCAGCTCTCCAGGGGTGTGACAAAGGTAGGGACCATTCTGAAGAGAAGGGCCAGCATGTGGGATAAAGAAAAATAACTGTTGTTGCTCTTTTGGGAGAGAAAAATTGCTTTTCTTTTCATGAGACATGGAAGGGCATGACAAATAATTATAGCTTTGTCCTTCAACCTTGAGTGGCAGAAGGTGACAGTGAAAATGGAGTGTGGTTCTAGTAATAATGGAACTTGTTTTGAGCCAAATATGTGAGAATGGCTATGAGTAACATGCATGGTTTTTTTCAGGAGAGACATACAGAATCTTTTAGACAAACCTTTCTTTTTTTCCTCATCTGTATTACCACGTGCATTTCAGAGAAAGTCTAGGAAAATTTCAAGTGTATGGCTGGAAAGAATTTAAAATTGTATTTAATCTCTTGATTAAATGATCTACTTTACAATCTATAAATATTAAGGCTTTCAGTTTCACAGGGATGAAAAAGAAATGCCCTGGTTTCCAGATCAGAGCATTCACTAGGTGATTTAAATGCAGCTGAAGAACACAATGAAAATTTCATACTTAGAAGTGTCTTGCTGAGTTGGTGATGAGCTCTGTGGTTTCAGTCACTTCTTCCTTCAGTTACCATCCAAGAAGTATTGCTTGATGCCTGCTGACATACTTTATTCCTGTAACCCTGGTATGTGGGGGAAAATAAATTCCATGTTGATCTGCCCACGAACAATTTTAATGTTATTTATGATTGATTTAATCTCATTCTAATTATTCTCTTTTGGTAGTGAGAGAAACCTCTAGTATCTTCCATGTAATACTGACTTAATGAGACAAGTTATAATGCACATCTGGCAGTAATGGAGCTTTGTCATTTCCTTAATATTCACCTGTTTATATTCTGGTTGAAATTTCAGGAGTTCAGGAAATTATTCTCTCTTACAAAGGTGCATGTGCAGTGTATAATGTTTGGTTCCTGCTTTGGACTGGGTATCAGGAGATTTGGGTCCTATTCTGACCTGTATCACTGCAGCTGTGTAAATTTAATTAACTCTTTTGCCTCCCTCAGTTTGCAGTTTGAGCCATGGGTTACTATTTAAAATGTGGTTGCAATGTATATGTGTGGACTGACTTCAGTTTTTAAGGAGCAGATTAACTTCCATCTATTTGGCAAAAAGCTCAAGAATGCATTTTATCCCATCAGTACATTTTCCAAGCAGCCAAGGTATATGCAGGTTGTTACCTGGGGTGATGTGTTGATTTGAGCTTGAAAGACCAAGACTTATCCTTCATTCAGTCCTTCCAACTGAATCAAGAACTTCCCAGAGGAGATAGAGGTCTGAACATGAGGTATGTGCTGGTTATAGAAATGGCTGAAGCTTGTGTTAGCAAATTTCAGTCTGAGACAGAGTAAAAATTGTGGCAAAGAGCTGTCACTATTTGTTTCACTCACTTAGTGACAGTGAGGAAACAAATCTACAATCTCTGCTTAAAAAAAACCCCAACATTATAAAGACAGTAACAGCATTGTTTTTCACTCTTGAATGTGTTCTATTTTCCAGTAAAGAAAGCAATTAATATTTCATAACAGTCTGAAATTGTATCATGCAGGTGTCATCAAATGCAATAATTAAACCTCAGCAAAGCAGTTCAAACATGCTGTTACTGGTGTGCCTGGTTAGTGCTGAGAGAGATGGGGAGAGAGGCAGATTAGGGAGCCCGTAGGCAACTGGGGTTAAAAGACCAATGTCAGCAGCATCTGAACTAGCTGGGAAAAGGCTTTGTGCCCAACATGCTGCTTCTTGTGCTATAATAACTAGTCATCACTTGATATTGCTCCTTTTGACAAGCAAGCGTGTATAAAGGGGATAAAAATATGAACTGTGAGCAACATGCTTCAGCCACAATTTGAGAGGCTTTTCCTCAAGCTTTAAGAGGCTGTTTATACAGTGATAGCTCAGTTGGGTGAGTTACAGAGCAGAGTGTGGATCCCTTGTGCAAGAACACTGGTTTTCTAAAGAGTTGGACATGCATTCCCCTCTGGTAGGGAACATCCAAGAACAGTTATCCTAGGAGCCAGGCAAGTCAAAAGATTAAAAACCCAAAGAGGACAGAACTCAGCTTTATCAGAAAGTGTCTTACCTTAAAATCAGTGGTAACACATCTGTATGAAGAGAGAGTGTGTGAATGCAGGGTCCTGATTGTAAACTATGGATACAGGCAAAAGTGACAACCCTTGAACAATCAAATTGATCTTGGATATCAAGGACTCACCTTAAAACTTCTCAACCATCAGCCCTAGATAGGAAAGACTGAATTCTCCTCTTTAAAGACTTGTTTAGTTTTATCTTTATTATATGCAGTCTTCCAGAATGACCTTATAAGCCAAGTCTTATTAATTTGGCTAGAGAAAGGGAAAATAAAAATAAACACCCTCAAAACAAAAAATTCTCAAAATTAAGTGGCTGCTGGGTAGAGGATGGTAAACCAAAAAATTATTGCTTCTAAATTGGCAAGGGAATTGATGTGTTATGCCAGGTATTTGTATCTCCTCTCGTGAGAGGAGTTAAGATTAGGAGAGTAGATGAGAAAAGCCTTAGGATGGACGGGAATATGGAGAGCAAGGCAGCTGGGAATTTTGGAGGATTTGTGTTCCAGGTGGAAGGTGTTGTTTCTAAAACACAAGTGAAGGCTCACAGGTGAGGGAGGCAGCAAACATCTGGCAGAGCATAGCACTCTAAGTGGGCAAAATTTGAGAACAGCTTCAAGGTGATCACTGGGAAATTCCTCTAAGCCTCTGCTGAATTGCTGTTCCCTTTCGTGAGAAGATGACATTGTCTGTTTTGTGACACTAGGAGAAAATACTTCCTGCATGTAAGTATTGTTTGGATTTGTAATGCATGAATGTATCAGTGCTGTTTCTTTGGAAAATACCTGGTCCAACTGAGTTATCACTGGAAATCTAGTTTAGTGAGACCTGCTGTGAAACTGCAGAAATATTTCTGTGGAAGAGTTGGAAGCAAAGGTATTTGTGATACATTTGTGATGTCCTGAGTAGGTAGCTTGAAATGCTTAAATCAAATACTGGGATTGTATTTGAGAAATACTGGCTTGTTGAAACCAAAATTGTACCAGTTTCAGCACATTTCCACCAATAATCAGTTGTGTAGCTGTCAGAAATTTGCCTGGTTGTCTTGCAGTGTGCTAAAAATCATACATTTTCAGTATTTATGGCTTCTTGGCCAGAATACTGTAAGTATGCCATAATCCTGTTGTGAAACTGAAATGCAAGAGCAAACAACCCATTTTAAGTAAAGGCCCATGGGACCTGCTGGTTCCCTGCCATGCATTTCTAGGACTGATAAGTTTGCTAGGCCTGGCACCTTTGGGATGAAGAGTGGAAGTTGGGATTTTGTGCTCCCTGATAGCACTTGTCCTGCCTTTGAGAGGACTTTATGGAATGTCCTTATCATTTCTAAAGCAGCTGAGGCTGTTGTTGGAATTAGGACTGGCACATGTCATTGCTTGGAGTTAGAGCAGTTGGCTGTTCAGTTTTATTTGGGAAAAAAACACTATTTCAAATATTTGGAATTTTTTGAGACTGCATTTCTCACGTTGGATTTTTTTTTTTTACTGAAACATGTGAGGGGTGTCCTGTTCTGTATCAGAGAGATATGATGGTGCTGATTCAAGTTTCTTTCATAACAAGTTACAAGTTTACTCAACATTCCTGGCTACCAAGATAGTCTTTTCAAGGCAGCAAACAGCCAATGTACCTTCCTGTGCTTCTTATTCTCAAGACAACAAAAGGACCACAATGTTGATATCCCATGATAATGTTAGGACAACTGCAAAAACTTTGTTAAATCTATCAACAAATTGCTATCAGTCCCAGTAGAACTTGCTTTATGCTATGGCAGTACCCTAGTGCACTGTTTGCTGTAATATTACACAAGAACAGTGTGTGCTCTTAGCTGTTTCATTAATTATGTTGTTTTCCAGCTGCTGCTTTTGACTTTATTAAAATACCTGCTCAATCACCTGCACCACTGCTCCTTTTTAGAACGTAACAAACCCTATAAGCTACTCTTGTGATGAAATTTAGTCATGTTATGTGCTTAGCTGACAGGTCAATATCTCCTCCTGTGACACTTAAATAAACAGCTTTCCCTCACAGCAGTTTCTCATAAATCCTCTACTTAGGTAAGTACATGTTTTATTGGGGATGATGCTGTCTTGGCTTAGTTGATAACATGCAACAGTCACAGGATCTAAACATGCAAACAGACAGGTTTTATGGGTTCAGGTCCCATAGAACTCAAATACAGGAGGATCAGCTCTAAATCATGAAGCTGAGCAACTGTTTTCTCTTTATGCTGTGGTCTACAACTGTGACAGGTTGCAAATCCAATGACTTCTGGAAAAAAATTACAGTGCAACAGTATTTTTGGCTTGTGAGTTGCTATGCAAATGTAATTATGTAGGTGTAATACCTTGTGGGGTTTTTTGTAGTTGTTGAAACACTAGTCTGTGTTACACATTGGACTGGGCTGCTGGCTTTGTATTTTCTTGATTCATGTCTTCTTTTCTGTACAATAATATGTCATTCAGTATTTAGTATGGTTTTATGTGCTGTGGCATCTTTCCACAGTCCAAGCTTCAATTGTGGTTGCTGCTAAGGATAAAATGTAATTGTACAGTAAACTAATTGTGATTTGATACAGAAATGCTGCTAGGACCCATTCCATCTCTCTTCCCTCTTAAGACTAAGACAGGAGAAATCAAAAGCCAAACTGTCCCCATGCCAGCTGCATTACAAGTTGACAAAATATTTAGAAAAGCTTGTTCCTAAGCAAACACACACGCTAGGAAATGAGATGAATGTTTGATGGATCTCATAATTAATACAAATTAAGACCCCAAATTGCTGAAGGCAGCCAGACAACCCTCCTGCCAAACAAACTGTAGCACTGTTGGAGACAGTGGGTTGGAGCTGCCTGGTGTCTTTTCCCCCAACACACATCTCACCCAGTCAGGCTGGCTAGGGCCACTTGCCCATTCCTCTAAGTCAGAGTTTTCTGTGGGTATTTTCTGCTGTTATCACTCATGGCAAAGGAAATCTTCTTGAATCTACCTTAATATTGCTTTGCCTTTTAAAGCTTTTACACTTGTCTTTAGAAATAAGTGAAGATGGCAAATATCCTGTATTCTCACACTTCCTTTGTGAGCTGATTTTTTTTTTCCATATGCACTGAGAAATGAAGCAACTAACCAGCTTCAAAAAAGAAGTTTTAATCTATGTTGAATCTTATTCCAGTGTTCTCATTACCAACAATGTAAGAATTTCCAAGTAAGCTCATTTTATTCACTGGTAAAATGCACTTTGGTTTTCTCTGGGGAGACAAAGATGAATGATAGAAGTGAATCAGAGGAGGTTGAGATGAGAAATAGGATTAAAAGCAATAATGCAAGGGGGAATATCTTGCTAGAATTATCTTGGGTTTAATGCTGTGACTCAGTCATAAAATGTGAGTTGACTATTGCCCTCCCTCTAGAACTCAGGACAAAGATCAAAGCAGACCCCCTACATCTACACAGAAAAGCCTGGAGGGGTTACAGAGTATTGCCAAGGTGAATCCTCTAGGGAGTAATGAAATTGGAATTGCTTTAGCCACAGTTGAAAGGTTAATGTTCTTGTGATGAATGATATGACAGCATATAAATTACACTCTGCTCACTGCTCAGTGTTGGGTAGTTTATTGTCTAGGTTGGTGAACCAGCACAATTGGGCTTTGTTTACTGACAAATGCAGAACTGTCTGGATCTGTGTTGTCAGTGCCTGGACCTGGCCTTGGTGTGTGTTCAAACACAACTCAACAAACAACAGCAACAAACCATCCCCTGCACAAAACCACAAAACCAACAAACAAAACTAACCCGCAAATTACAAAACTGTGTGATGAAAAGCAGGAAAATGCTGCTCTCTTATCTCAACTGGAAAGGGTAAGGTTTAATTTCCTGGGCTATGCACAGGGTAGTGTGTGAAAGAGAGGACAGGCACAGGTAACAGCTTGCTTTGTGAAACTCCAGTTGATTTGCTGAAGTTGCATTCCAAGATCTGAAAAGCCTTATCAGCCAGTGACCTTCATTTCTCCAGCAGATCACCCACTCTGTGCAATAGGCCTCCTGCCCATAGAATTGATTTTCCTGTTCTGGTGACACCCAGTTTGCAGTCTGAATTGCAATGGGGTGAACACAAGCAGAGAATTGCTCCCAAAACAGCTTCCAGTTCATTTCATTCTTTTCTGTTTAAACTTTACAGCAGTGGCTGGCAGTGAGTTCCCCTTCATGAAGAATGTTATCAGTGTTGTGGTTGTTTTGAGTTCACAATGTGATGCTCCATCGTTTGCCTTCCCAGTGCTCTGTATTTGACATTCCCTCCTATGTTCTCTGCCATTATGTGTTTATTCCCTTCTCTACTCACATGATGGGATATCCTCAATTTGTTTGGCCTGCCAGGAGGCTTATGCTAACCAACGAGGCATCTGAGAGATGCCAGTGGCTTTGTGAAGTACATTTCACTGTTGCTTTGTATGCTGTTCACTCTTT
>NW_008663328.1:29547-61473 GCF_000695815.1 Acanthisitta chloris
CCCAGGAATAAACTGATCCTAGCATTTAGCATAAGTGACTCTCTCAGAGCATGGAACACTTAGCCATGTTTATATATCCTGTAGAACAATTCTCTGGATAAATTAATCTGCAAAGCTAAGCTGAAGGGTTTTTACAGGAGTTTTTGTTTTACTTTCGTCTTATGAGAAATGGTACAGAAAGTTCCCAATAATCTGTGTGTGCTACACCATGTTGCTAATTCACCTTGTTCCTGGTGTGTCCCAGGATGAAGAAACGTTTGTATTAGCAGTGCTTTTAGCAGTGTTTCTTGGCACAGTAACCATCCAAATCTGACTGATTTCCTGTGTTACATACCAGGAGTAACCCTCTAAATTCTGATTACCTAACCACAGCTACTTACCTCGTGCAGAGAAAACACTGTTAATTTAGGAACCAAAGTGTAACAAAAATAAACCTGTTAAACTCATGAATTTTCTATGGATCAGTCTCAGCAAGGCATTGACCTGCTGAATGTAAACATTTTGAATGGGCTGATGGTAAAAGGTTTGGCTTTCAGACAAATTAAGAATGTATGTAGAAAACAGCAACACATTAGCATGTTGATTAAAAAGATCCTCTAAATTTGCTATCAGAAAGAGAACTTGAGTGATTTTTATTATGAAGGAATCTAACACACAGTTTCTGCTTTCATGTAGCACCTTTCTCTGCTTTGTGCCCTTTTGCCCTGAAAACTTGTACAAAAGGCTAAAGGAGAGAGGCTCTGCAGGTTTTCTCTATAAAATTGCAATCCATTTTTTCCAGCATTAGTGCAAAAGAAAAGAGGGAGAGTGAATCCACAATACAGTTTGCATCCCTGGTGGATGCACTGGCTCTATTGTCCTGGTTGGAAGAAGTGGAACATGCTGTTGTCTTTGTGCCCAGGTTATAAATCACTGCTTGCATATGCCACGTGTGTGTGTCCATCCTGACAGAGTCTGTTGTGCTGGAACAATGTTCTCACCTGTCTATGGAACTGCAAAAACATTTGTCTTCTCTAAAATACAATAAGGCAATGCTTTTAGAAAACAGCATCGGTTATGTAAAAGAAAGGTTAGGAGGTGTTCTGTCATTTCTTATCCTTAAAATAGCTGAATACACTGTGTTTTGAAAGAATTCTGGTGATTATTTACCTATTCAGAAGTATGCTTGGTCAGTCTGAGTTCACATGCAGCAAAGGGCTCTGTGTTTTAATTGGCTCTCTTTAGTTCTCTGAAACGTAAAAGCAACAGTGTTACGATTGCGTTTCAAGGATCTCTTGTATATATTTTTTATTTAACTGTAATCCCTCTTTAGAAACCACACAACCCTAAAACCATTTAGGCTGGAAGGGATTTGTGGAGGTTATCCAGGCCTTGAGCTTCCTGCTCAAGGCAGGGCCATTTTGTAAGTGAAATCAGGTTACTCGGGACCACGTCCAGTCATGTTTTGAAAACCTCTGAGGATGGAGATTCCAATCTCTCTGAGCAACTTGTTCCAGTGCTTAATTAGTTTGATTCTGAATTATTTTTTTCCATATATCCAATCAACATTTCCCTTACTGCGACCTTTGTCTTGTCCTTTCACCATGGACTTCTTAAAAAGAGGTTAGCCCCAGCCTCTCTGTGTGCACACACTTTGGGCAGTGAAGGCTCCTGATGGCTCCTCAGCCTTCTCTCTCCTAAAGCCACTTCCATCAGCCTTTGTACACTGTGTCCTCAGTCCCCTAACTCTGTTAGTGGCCTCTGCTAGGCTATCTGGTTTGCTCATCTGTCTCTTAATGAGTGTTCCAAGACTGGACATGCTATTCCAGAACCAGATGCAGCTTCACATGTGCCAAGCAGAGGAGAACAATTGTTTCCCTCGAGTTGCTGACTGTGTGTGTACTGACACAGCCACTGTGCAAGGGCTCACTGCTGCCTCCTGCTCCACTGGGATCCAGAAATCCTCCACAGAGCTGCTACATGGCCATTCCATTCCCAGCCTGTTCTTCAGTTGTCCTTGTAGTTGAGGCCTTGATCCAAAATCCTCTCAGCACTGTTGGATCTCACTTCCATCAGGAGTGCAGGTCAGCTTGTTGGAAAAGGCTGCTTGGAAAAGATATTGCCCTTGTGTTAATTAGGGTCAAATACTCAGTAAGCACATGTTGTTACTGGTAGTGAAGCAGCAGAATCAGTGCACATCATGCACAGATTTAGTGTTTGTTCCCTGCTCAGTGTGTGGATTTGGGCTGTCTCGGTGCCTGCACGTTTTCTTGGCACAGTTGTTTTACTTTCAAGTCTCTGATTAATCAAAGTCATATTTAGAGTGATGTCTTTCCTCAAACATGGACAAAGAGGCTGTTTCTAATTGATCTGAGGTTTGTGTGAGGTTTAGTGCAAAGGACACATAGTTTAGTTTTCTTAATTTTACATTCTGTACTGTGACTATAAAAGCACCACTAATAATTATAAAATAGAAGCAAATGTTATTAATATCCTGTTAGCTTTAACAAATAATCTTTTTATTAACAGATGGAATAAAAACCGTGCATTAAATATTTTGCAAGTAGTTTGACATTTAAACTGCAAATAGATCACTTGACAAAACACACAGGAGAAATGAGGCCTGAAGGAACAATTATCTTTTATGTGATAAATGGCTTTTCAAATCTGATACACAGCTAACGTATCTTCAATCAGGCATTGGAATGTGTTGCCCAGGGAGGTGTTGGATTCACCATCCCTGGAGGTTTTCAAGCTGAGACTGGATGTGGCATTTAGTGCCATGGTCTGGTGACCACGGTAGGGTTGGACTGGATGATCTTGGAGATCTTTTCCAACCCAGCTGATTCTATGATTCTATGATAATTCATCCTCGAAAAATAAATAAGTACCCACCAATTAGGAGTTACCTGGTCCTACAAGGTCTCAAGGTGTTTTGTCATGTTGTCATATCAGTATCCCCATTTTGGCTGGAATAACTGTACACCAGCAATGTGCAGTAACCTCCCCAAGGTTGTCCATCAGGCAGAGCAGTTTATCAGCACAGAGCTGGACAATGTAGAGTTTGAGCTTCTGCAGTGCAATTAAATCCTGATTATGGAAGGTATAGTCCTGAGTAGTATTGTAATGCAGTTGATACTAATGAGATAAAATTGCTAAGTGTTAATTCCATTCACTCTTCCTCTATTTAGAAATGGACATAAACAAATGCCTTTGAAGCAATTAGTAGCCTAATGTAAGAACTCTCAAAATACCATGAACAAATATTGATTTTAAATATAAGTCAGTAGAATACTTACAGAAGCTGAAAAATGGATGAAACTCACTGTCCATGTTTATAATTATTTTAAAATAAAATACAAGCACAAAACCCTACAAAAAAAAACCCTCTGATTTTTCCATCTACTCCCAACATGCACTTCTCTGTCTGCTAAGAAGTTCAGTCTTCAGCAAAAATCCTTTGCTGGTTTTGGACTGAGTTTATTTATATTTGTTTTATACATGTTTATCCTTGGGGTGAGCCCATCAGCGACAAGAATTCCAGACTTTGTTGAACAAAATGCATTTCAAAACTGGAGAAAGCAAAGCCAGGAGGAGAAGGCACTGCTCACATGCAATTCGAAATGCCCCAGTACACATTTGTTCAAAGCCCTCATGATCTTGAATGTATTTATCATCTTTAGTGTTGAGCCTTCCATTCTGAGGCCCTGAAGATGTGCATAACTGCAGTGAGTACACTGAGTTATTTGGGGAGCTTGGCCACTATGGGCTCACTGCCCAAAGGCAGAGATGAGTTTGTGTATCCATTAGCCAGCATGAAACTCTTTCACTAGAATAATTTTGGTAAATTACATATGCATTTTGTGGAATCTTCATGACTAGGTCCTTTAGAATCAAAGGCAACAATGAGAGTCAATAGTCATTTTTATATGTCAAGTACTATACAGAGATGCCAAGAATGTTGTATTGCACAATTCCTGCTCAGCACATAAGCCATTCAACCATTACACTGAGCAAGGGAGCAACCCCTTTAGAAAAAGGGGATGGTGTTACATTTTGGCTTAGCTTTTAAGGAGGTTAAACACTTGAAATCATACACATTAGTTTGTAATAACTCCACATACATATTATGTTTGCATTTTGAAGTGTTCTGAAAAGTCTCTAGCCACTTTGCTGTTTAAATTGAGAGCAGCAGCTCTGCTTTTGCAGCTTGTAGGTGTATGCAGTGTTAACCATTCAGTTGTGTTTTAGGCCTTCATTGTAGACAAATTGTCCCATGACTGTTGCACACAGAATGATTTAAACCTGGATTGTTGTTGGTTTTTTCAGTGCTCTGTGTCAGTCATGAGCAACTTCAGAATTAGTGTCAACAACCTTTGTGCATTGCAGTGGTCAAATAGTGGAATGGTAAAGAATTAGGAAGGACTGGATAGTTCTGAAAGTCTGTTAGGTTCCTTATTAAACTCCTAAGAATGATTTATAAAATCCACATACAGAGAATGAAGGATTGTGCTCAGAGATGTGGAGGGGGGGAAAAAAAAAGACTGCCAAGTGCTTTATTAGATGTTTTAAGTACCTTTTGGTCTGAAAGACTGTGAATACATGGAAATTCGTTAGCAAACCTTCTGGCCTGGATCAGCTTCTCCTCAAGCTTGCAGAAATCTTTAGTGTGTTCCAGTTCCAGGAATGCTGAAAAATAAGGATCAGTGGTGGCCTTATGGTGAAAAGTCAGCAATTACAGCCTGCAAAGCAGACAGAGGAGAAAGCAAGTCCAAGCCAAAGAAGGTCTATCATTATTCTTGGCGTTCCGTTGTTAGCTTAACTGAGAGTGCTCAAAGTACTTCTTGGTCCAGTCTGTTTCTAAATTAATCCAAACCTTGGTAATCAAGGTAATGGCTGGAGGAGTGATTTATTATAGGGGTTTCCCTCCCCCCCTTTTCCCCCCTCTTTTTGTTTTACAATCTGAAGAATATTTCATATTGAATTTACTTAGAGAGCTGAAAATCTTGGAGTATCAAGCAAGATGTTCTGCTACTTTGTAAAGTCTGGAATTGAAAATGGAGCATTGAAGGAGAGCTGAGGACTCAGGAAAGCAGTTTAGAGCTCCAAAATATAAAGGTATATACATTATACTGTTGTCAGATGCTGTAATTTTATGTTTCCCAGTTCATTTTATAAAGGCTTCATTTCAGGAGACTCAGAAATTTCCCTTTTCTCTGTCCATTCTGCCTGGCTGCAGGAATGAACAACTAACTAGGGACCAAATGATACTCTTTAAAGTCTCCTCCTTTGTTCATTAGGAGAACACAACCAGAATGGACATGCCCTTAGTGCCTAAGCAATGCACTGTGTGTCAAGAGGCTTTGGTTTGGTTTCCAGTTTAGGCTCCAAGCAAGTGTATCACTTCATCTCTCTGTGCCACAGTTGTCTAGATGGATAATGAGTACTTAGTGTTATTGCCTGTCTTGAGCCTGGAGAAGGCAAACCAGTTATTGTATGTATTTAGAATACTTCCTGGAATGCAGCTTCAATCTCCTCTGTGATAGCTGAGCAATGATGGCACAAGGTAATGACCATGTAAATGGTTAGTTTTACTGGCCCATCTCTCATGCATTTGCAGGGGGAAATTTAGGGACTTTCACTGTCTTCTGCAGGGAGTTTAATATTGTTTTTTGTCTGTGCAGCCCCAGAGGGGTTCAGGGTGGGCCTGTGCACAGAGGTGTGCTAGGACTGGTGTACTCTGACCTTCGTGTGGCTTAGTGCAAGCAGGAGGAGAAACAGCTGCCTTTGCCTTTCCTACTGCTGTGCTTGCTCAGCTGTTAACGCTGCCTAATTGGAACAACTGCTTGGTGGATTTAATTAACCTAGAAAAACAAGGAAAGGCAAGCCAGTGAGAGTAAAAGTTGGGAAATAACAGAGAGAAGAATAAATGCCATCTGGAGCATCCATGACTGGTTATCAGTGTGTCCTTCCAAAATGTAGTTTGGAATTGTGAAAATACATAGGACAAGTCTAACTCAAATGTCCAACCTGTTTGGGGGTAGTAGAGCACAGTCCCTGCAGAATGTAAAGGGATGTGTGAATAAGGTGCAGCAACCAAAGCTTTACAAAAAACTTACTGAGTGTAACTGTCTCTGTTGTTACTGTCTGTTGGATTATTTTTTCCCCCTGGCAAAAATGTGACTGTAAACAAGTGACCTTGCATTGCTGCAGAGCTGCTGATATGCAATGGTTTGCTTTTTGTGTTAGACTACATGTTAAACTGGTCATTTGGTATTAGTATTTTGCTATGCCAAAAATACAGCCTAGTCAGAAAACTGCGTGTTTGAAATCTGCCTTTGTAATCTTATTTACATTAGCTTGTGCTCATGAGTAATCTCTCTGAAGTCAATGGTATGAATCCAGTCATAATGAAATTATTTGCTGTTTATTTTTACTCATCTGGTAATTATACTTCGCTATCTGATTCTCTGTGACCCTTGAAGCAAAAGACTCAAGAACAGAAATAAAATCAGCTTAGCTTCTGCACTGGAGCCAGTTCTGAAGAAACAAAAAGTTCTCATCTTCTATTCTTTAAAGCATCACACAATCTGGCAGGGAATGTTCATGTGGTGTTATGGAGTTTGCTAAGATGGTTCAGACTTTTAAATATAGATGGGACAATGTGATAAAGCTCTTTTGGATGAAAGATAATGATCTAATAGTGTAACTAGTTGCATCTGCCAGTAAGCCTAAAAGAATCTCTGTTAAATTGAGTTATCACACAGACACAAGAACAAGATTGATAGAAAAACTAGGGAGTTAAAGTCTAGAAATAAAGCATAATAACATTTCTATACAGTAAATACAAAGTATAAATATATATTTTGCTACTTAAAAGCAATAAAATTACTTGGAAATAATTTAATCTACAGAAACATGTTGAGGATGGCTGAAAAAATTATCAGTGTTTTCCTTTTCCCCAAATTGCTGCTCCATATTCTGTATAAAGTTCACAGAGGATTTAGATAAAGTTTATTTCCTGAGGCACAAGAATTTCTCTGGTCTTTCCCCCATCCTGGTGATGTTAATGCAAACTGTACACGATTTTTTGGGTAGTGGCAGTGATCAGAAAATATCCATCCATTTTTCACACTGACTCTTCATACTTGTTTGTGTGAAGTATATTTTCCCAAGATGCTTCAAAAACTAAGGTCCAAACAATTTCACAACATTAAATAATGATTTGCATAGTCACTTTGCTGTGTCATTTGTTCATCCAGGCTAATACCAAATGCTTGTTGCTGATTAAAGCTTTAATTAAGGAAAAAAAACCCAGAAACATCATAAGAGATTTTATAGGTTTTTTTCTCCCCCAGTGGGGTTTGGTCAGTGAGTTAGCACAGTTCTGTGTTAGACATTTTATTGGGGGTTTGGGTGTTTTTAGTGTTTGGTTTGGTTTTCATCTTTGCTGTGAAAGAATTGTGAGAGGTTTGGTCAGTTCTTGTCTTGCAGGGTAAGTAGTTGCTATTGTTTGTGCTATTAGTCTGTGGCATTTGGAGTAGTTTGTTTTGAAATGATCTTAAGCTATGAAGTAGCCCAATCTACTTTATTGCAGCCCCTACAGAGAATTTGGAGTGGTTTTTACTTGAGTATATTGTATTAAAGGTCTAGAATTCTAAATTCTAATAAAAAGTAACAGTCGTAAAATCAAAAAAAGAAAAATCTTATTGTTTCTAAATGTAACATGTTGCACGGAGGGGCAAAGTACATCAGATAATTTCCTTACAATCAAGATGTGCCTCTTGATTGTATCTCTTCCTAGTCTTTGATATGTTTCTTATGCAGTAGGATGAGACTGACACCTTTATCATGTTAGGATTAATCTTGCAGGTCTGAGACTCTTCTTTGAGAATCTCTAAGTGGAAATATTGATTTGTTGAACAGAAGCTTTATTGCAGTCTTCCAATTTTTGTCATTTGTCACAAACCAAATATCAAGTCAAATAGGCATTTATAACCAGGTTGGCTCTGTGATATTTTTCCCACTGAAGATACAGCATTGATGGCAATATTTTGTCAATCTATTGAAGATTTTACAGCTAATGGGCTGAATTAATTGTACCAAAGGCACTTGGTTGACAATGGCCACGTGCAGAATAATTTATATGAGGAATTTAGTACAAACTATGTCTGTAAGAATTGTTGGCTGAGACACAACTCTGGAGAAATATAAAGGAAATATGACTTGATAAAAATTCTGGTTTCTGCTCCTAGTCCAGATTATACCACCCATGTGGTGTAGTTCTTCCATCCTCTGGAACCACAGAATCACAGATCTGAGACTGAAACAAAGTTATTGCATCACTTACAGGAAAAAGCTGAATGCAATAACTGTATAGACACATTAAAGAGGTTCTAGTGGGAATCTAGGGAAGATAGAGATGCAAGAGCAGTTGTGGTGAGCAGTCAGCTCCAAGAGCCTACATGGCTAAGGATCTGTAAAATGTTTCCTGTGTGCTGATTCTCCTGGAGGAAACGGGAGCTCAAACGTTTTGCCTCTGAGAATTTTTTCTTCCTTTGCAGATTCTGTAACGCACAGAACACGTGCACTTCATCCCTGATGTTGCACAATTCCTGATCTCCTGCTTTCTACCAGCAGTGGGTTGGGTTTGGTTTTTTTTGCCCAGAATTAGATGCTGTGACTTGTCCATCGAGTTGCAAACGGGTTCTGTGGGAATTGCCTTTTTTCCCCGGAGCAGTTGGCCCATGGAAGGGGCTGATGTGCCTTTGCTGCCCTCGCGGTTTGGAGCTGTCCCCGGGCGGGGTGCGCTCGCTCCCTGCGCCGCCAGGTGGCGCTGCGGGGTCGGGTTAGCCCTGGAGCATCCCCAGAATGGGATCGCAGGGTGGGAAGGGACTTGGAGCTTCTGCAGGATTGTCTTACTTAAATTAAACGTCTCCCTCAGTGGTTCTTGGCAGACAGTTTAGCCTGGGAACTGTGAGATTTACGGTGGCCTGTTCTTTCGGTGGCTTGGCAATCTGGTCTTGCAGTTACATATCATATAGTTGTCAGTATGTTTTTCTTTCATTGGTGGTGAGCACAGCCTTAGAATCATAGAATCAACCTGGTTGGAAGAGACCTCCAAGATCATCGAGTCCAACCCTACCGTGGTCACTAGACCATGGCACTAAGTGTCTTGCCTTGAAAACCTCCAGGGATGGTGAATCCACCACCTCCCTGGGCAGCACATTCCAATGCCTGAGCACTCTCTCTGGACTGGAAAAATTCCTTATATCCAACCTAACCCTCCCCTGGCAGAGCTTGAGTCTGTGCCCTCTTGTCCTACTGCTGGTTGCCTGGGAGAAGAGACCAACCCCCACCTGACTCCAACCTCCTGACAGGGAGTTGTAGAGAGCCTTGATTACATCATCTGCAGTGCTAGGAAATGGTTAGACCTTGTTGCTATACTGCAGGAAATTCAAGCAGGAGGAAGAGTATTCTAGGTAATGCTGTTCTAGGAGCAGCTCTAAACAGTCTTAGACAAGGAGAATAAAGTCTTCTTGAAGTTTTCTGTATAGGGCCTCTCTAAACTATGTGAAGACTTCCTCATGCTAAAAGCCCCCCCTGCCTTGCTTGTACTATTAAATTAAATAGTTGTCTTGCTCTTTAATAAGTAGATTTTTAGGGGGTTTTGCCATTCCCGTTCTAAGGAAGAGGAAATGGCCTCAAGTTGCACCAGAGAAGGTCTAGATTGGATATTAGGAAAAACTTCACTGGGAGGGTTGTCAAGCATGGGAACAGGCTGCCCAGGGCAGTGGTGGAGTGACCATCCCTGCAGGGATTTAAAAGATGTGTAAATGTGGCACTTGGGGATATGATTTAGTGGTGGCCTTGGCGGTGCTGGGGAAATGGTTGGACTCGATGGTCTTAAAGGTCTTTTTCAACATAAATGATTCTATGATAGTCTAATGTCTAATTTTTTGTCCTGTGTATGCACTGATAATGTGTGTTCATATATACTGCCCTTCTCTTTGTAGGGTTATCTCTAATTTAAACCACCAAATTGCTGCTTCTCCTCAAATCTTTCCAGTGACAAAAGATGTGATTCTAATTGACTTGTCTACTACTCAGCAGGCTTGGGTTCTGCAAAAATTGAGTTGCAAAGTCGTGTTAGAAGTCTGAGTGTTTCCCTGAGCTTCCTCCTGTCCTGCCCACAATCCAGCCTGGTGGGTGGTCTGTCAGCTGCTGAAGTTGATTGTGAAGAATTAGACAACACAGTGCAAGAGTTCACATCGTGTAGTGGCTGCAGAGCTCTTCAGTATATCGTCATTACACCATGCACCAGCTGCTGATGGTGTATTTTCATTCCCCTCTAGCAGTATAGCCCAGTGTGGCTTCCAGTTCAGCAAAGGCTCCTGACATGTTTGCTGCAAATGATGGAACTTCTGGGAAAACTAAACTCAGACTTTAAAAGCTGGACTGAGCTGAGATCTAAGCCCTAGTCTAAACTCTTGTGACACATTGATTTAATTGAGTTTGGGCAGTTCCTTCATCTTGTGGAAGCTATTAGGGTGCTTACTTATAAGAAAAAAAAAAAAACTCTCAAAAACTTGCCTTTGTATCACTTTACCACCCTGGATGTTTTCAGGGCTTGTCCCTCATAAATTTTTATGTGCTAAAATACAGAATTGTTGCAGTGTTTTCTTCAGAAAGCTCTGGTCCCATTTTGCAACTCTTAAAGAAGTTTTGTTTCTCTTTTCTTCGGGTTTGTCAGCTTTGATCAATATTGATGATGATATGAAAACTGAGAGAACTATTGCTGCAGGTGCAGTTATATTTTCAATCACACTTCACTTCTGCCTCAGTGCACCTTCTTGGCAAGCAGTAGGTCATTTTGAGGAGGCACTGAGGGCTTACCTCAGAGTTCTTCCCACGGCCACGGAGCAGCAGCTGAAGGCTGCTCTGTCTCAGAGCACTGCAGGTAATTACTCGGTGACAGGCAGAGTTCAACACGTTTGAACTGCCTGAAGGGATGAGCTGACTAAAGAACTGCAAAAGCTCCAAAACAGGACCTGGCTCCAAGCCTGAATTTTAGGCTGTGTGTGACCTAGCAGCTCGTGCAAGGATGCAACATGGGAATTCCTGTCTTATCCACAGGGACAAAATTAGGAAGGCACACATCCAGTGTGGGTACTCAGAGGGCACACACACATTGCAATAGGACCTATGGAACATCATGAAAAAATGGGAAAAAACCCAACTGGCTGCTTTCCTGGACACCTGGCAGCCAGAGATTGGGAAAGGTGGGAACTCCTTGCATGAATTAAGTATTTTATGTGTTCAAGTATTGCATATACTCCATATGTTTGGGCAGTGTCTGTGCTGCAAACGTGCAGTGCCTGTCCCCATCAGCACAATCATGTGAGGAGGATGTGGTCACTTGCCCCTCAAAGGTTTTATTTGCCACAGAGGCTGCTTGGGATGCTGTACAAGGCATCCAGACTTTGGGACAGGGCCATGATCATTCACTGCAGAAATCCATCAGAGCGAGGAGAAGAATATTCCAGGAAAGAATGGGGCCTGAAGAAAGTCAGCAAGAGAGCTTGTTATTAAAATTAAGGGAGGAGGATTTGAAAATAAATATCAGAATGCTCTGGAAACACATTTCCCAGAGCAACAAGCTTTGCAGGCCAACTTATACAAGTCCCTGCCCCCAGCTACTGTTTCTGTGGTGCATCCCCACTCTTCTCTAGGTAGATTCCTTACAGGTGTGGATTTGCCAAAGGTAAAGCAGCAGCAGCAATATTCCCAGCACTGGCAGAGTTTAGGGCATTTAATTTCAAAGAAAATATTTGATTCATTTGTCATGAATCTTGTGATCTGAGCAGAATGAGGAAAAAAAAAAAAAAAGGAGGGGAGAAATTTCAGGATAATAAGCTGTGAATATTTCCTTAGTGATGAAGCGTTTTTCTTAAGAGAGAACTTTTCAAAGAAAAACATGAGGAAAAATCAGAATCTAAACATGAGAAAAGATAATGCAATTAGCAGGCTTTGACCAAAGAAGGCTGAATTAAAGATATTAAGCTTGTAGAAAATGCCTTTTCCAGACCTGCCCCACCACAAAAAAATAGAGAAATTTTCTCTAAAAGCCAGATATGAGATCCAAGAATGGAGAGGCAGCTGTTAGGGCTTGGTTGGAATGAGCTGATTGTTTTTAATGTTTATAATTGCTATCCCCACAAAGGGTTGAAGCAGAGATTAAAAAATTTAGAAAAGATTGATTTAAGCTAAACTCGATTAAACCCAACTAATTTTCCCCTTCCTCTCTACTACTGAATCCTGCTGAGGGATTGTTTGGGCAAGGCACTATCTAATTTCGTATTCTCAAAGCAAAATAATTTTGTGGATTCTCCAGTTTTTGGCTCATGGTCCAGATACCAGAGCAAAGTCTGATGAGTGTTGTATAGACACCACTATGTTTTTGGTTGGGATGAGGCGAGTCTGTGTCAAAGCTTCTCAGAGACATTGAAGAAATAGGCAAATTATCCAGCACTGATTCTGACTTTTCACTGTTTTAATCAGATTTCTCTGGCAAGTTTTCTCCTTGAATCCATATGCTGAGTATTAGCCTTCGTTGTGTCCATCATTCATAAATATTCCCACAGCAGAAACCAAACCTATTTAGTTTCAATGCAAAGAAGTCACCAGATTTCATTACGTAACAGATTTTGTCTTATGTTCTGTGTTGTATTTGAAAGTGACTGTAATGTATTCCAAGCTTTTAATATTCCTGTCTAGTGTTTCTTTTTATTATAATACTCTTTTTTGTTTGTCTGGAGTTGAAGAGATTATCTGTACTCTAACGTAAGCCTCCAGAATCTCCCAATATACAAAGGTTATGGGACTGAGCCCTATTTTTTCCACAGAATAAATAACTTGTGAACAAAAGGCTTCACTATGTTTTAGGCAGATTCTCTTACTTTCCTTGCCCTGCTGTTAATCTGAAATGGGTAACGTTACCTTCAGTAGTCAGACGAAAGGAAACAGCTTGAGGTGAAGCCAAAAGTATCAGAATTAAGAAAAGAAGAATTCTGTAGTTAGCCAAGGAAATTATTTTCTTGTAGCAGTGGGAGCAGCAGCTCTCACAGAGGAACTGCTCCCAAACCCTTGGCAAGAGGAGGGTTCTCAAAGCAGCCACAGAGCAGTATCCAACAGCAACGTGACTCAGGATTTCTGTAAGGATGGAAGGTCTGGTTCAGTGTGTAGCCTGACAAAAGGACTTGTTGGGTTTGATCTCCCCATAAATTTGGTGATGAACCCCTTGAGTATTTGTCTAGGTCCATCTGTAAACATCACTTAATTGGGATGGAGTCTACAGGACACTATTCTCTTTTGCTGTTCTGTTATAATTTTCTGACCCTAATTTCCTGCTTCCTCGTTTGGTTTGAATTGGAGCAGTTCATGAGAAAAGCCTTCCCCATAAGGCACAAATTCTGTGTGTGGGAGAATTCTTTGTAGATATTTGTTCTGCGAGTTGGAATAATAAACTGTTATAAGGCTACTATGGGTTTGAAAGCTGCTTTGGCCAATGGCAGCAAGTTTGAAACTTTAATTTCATTATTGTTCGTTTCTCAATTAATCCCAGTGTGCAACTTCAGCTCATCTCTTTGCTGCTTCCCTTTGACAGAAATGCAAAACATTTTGTGCATACACTCACTATGGACTTGTCTTACTGACATCTCTGGACTTTAATTGAAGCTCTGAATGAATGTTTTATTAATACAAAACAACACCATAAATGTTTTTGACAGAGGATTTAATAATTTGGAAGTTATAGTGCAGATTCTTGGTCTTGGGGAGCTGTAGTGCATTCTGTGCTTCCCAGGAGAGGTTCACTGGTGCTGGATTCAGGAGAGCTGTGCTCTGGGAGAATCCACACTGCTGGAACTGCTGGCTGTAGTTGCTAATATTCTGTACCATTTTCTTCTGAGAGATTGGTTTTACTTCTGATATCTTTCTTCAAGATCAAAGAGCTTGATGCTTCTAGCACAAGAACATGTTCTTCCCAATTCCAAAGTTTTAATTTTGTTTGTGTTTAAGATACACTTTCTGAAATCCTTTGCAACGTTTTTAAAGCATTTTTCAATCTGCAGCTTCGTGAAGGTTATGACTAAATAGCATCATTTAAATTTTCTTTGAATGCAGGTTTGAATCTCTTGGGCTCAAACCAGCAGGACTTGTGTTGGGCAATATATGTCCACACTTCCTGACACCCCCAGTTCCATGGGGTGTGTTTATGGAGTGAGCAGAGATTGTATATGTTAAACATAAATGTAACTGCAGCTGCTTTAGTGACACAGCAGGTTTTGAAGTCTCCTTTCAGAGGTGCTGCTGGGGAACTTGTAGGCACTGCCTTATTTATGAGGTTAATGTTGCAGTAACATTGGCTTCAGGGGAGGGATTTTCAATGCTTTCAGCTGCTTAACAGCACAAGGAATTCGTGCTCCCAAGTTCTTTAGCTGCTTTGAAAATCCCATTGCATGTCTGAAATGAACTGTAAGGACAGATGTTTGCACCATCATTTGGATTAAATGGATGTCTTAGTGCAGAAGAGGACAAAAAATACTGAAAATTTCTGGTATTAAATTATAAACATTGACTAAGATCTACTAATAGAGATGGATATTCCAACAGGAAAATATTTTGGCATCTGGGTGAAGATTGGTTATCTAACTTAGCAAAAATAATTATTGAACTGAATTTTCTTGAAGAGAATTTAGTTTTCAGGTTCTGATCTGAAGCTCATTGAAATGAAAAGAACTTTGGGCAGAATATAATGTTTGGGTTAGTTTGTGAGAGCCTTCATTTTGGTGAATAGCACAGAGTCTCACTGAAGTCTGTAAAATTAGTTAGTTGGTGCCTCTAGGGATACAGCAATGAAAAACATCCTGACAAAGCAAACTAAATTTTCCTCTCTATTGTGCCCAGTAAGAGGGAATGGCAGAAACTGATGCACAGGAAGTTCCACCTGAGTATGAGGAAGAACTTCTTTACTGTGTAGGTGACTCTGCACTGGAAGAGATTGCCCAGAGAGATTGTGGATTTTCCCTCACTGAAGATATTCCAGAACCATCTGGACACAACCCTGTGCCATGTGATCTAGGATGGCCCTGCTTGAGCAGAAAGGTGGGACCAGTGTCCCACTGTGGGCCCTTCCAACCTGACCCATTCTAATGGCATAAATAATTGTACACCTTGTAAATAAACCAAGAATTGTATCTCAAGCAAATGACAGTGTGTGCTTGGACATAACCTTCTGGAGGGATTAGCTACACCTTGGAGTGTCTGTCCCTGCACAGATAGAGCCAGTCAAAACATTTCAGAACCAAGGATTGGAAAATAGATTTTAATTTTCTATTCCTTCACACATGAGCACTTAAAGCTTGTGTGTGTGAGTGATTCTTTGTAGACTAATCTGAAATTGGATCCTCAGTGTGAAAGAACTAGGCCTTGCATTTTGCATATTCTGCAACATCAGGCATTGGAAAAGTAACAAAACTCTTTTCAAGAGACTTGTAGAATTGTTATATGAATTGGTATTTTTCCATCATTAACACTATATTGCATCTAATCTTCTGTAAGTGTTCTTGCTTATTGCTTTTTTTAATGAATGCACTTCTCAGTCCTGGGTTATGGTTAGTCTGACAGTTTTAGGAGGGGCAGGTATTGTTGCAGACACAGATGGGTTTGGTTCATTTCCAAAGTAAAAACTATTAGCTAAGTGTTGGCAGTTGCATTTACCATTTTATATATATTTAAATCTATTTTATGGTGAGAATTGTTTGCTTTAGATATAAGGGTGGGAAGTGCATCTGTACCTCATAACCCAATCAAACTTTTTGGGGTTCAGTGGCAATCAAGTCCAGCAAAGAATGTTCTGATGAGTACAAAGCTGTTGGTTCTCCTGCATCCTGTTAGAATGATGGCTTGGAATTGGTATAATGCCAATAACTGTGACAAGTCTGTAAACTCTTCTTGATTTAGTTATAATGCTGTGTAAATTTTCCACAAAACTGCTTTTCATGGCTTGTGTAGACAGTGTGTGCAGGTCAGGCCCTGAGGAGCTTCCACTGCTGGTTCCATGGTCAAGGAGTGTTTAGAGGTGTTGTTACACTTGAGAGACTTTGAACTGCCAAACTAGTGGAGAATCTACTCCACCCCCTGACAAATATTGGTCAGTTATGTGTCAATTCCTAAACAAATTGCCTGACTGACCCTGCTCATGGTCTTCTTCAGGGTGCCCCATTTGAGCCTCCAGTCATTACCTTTCCTGGGATAGAGTTCCATGGAACTCATTCCACCCTGAGCCCTCAGGCACTAAACCTCTGCTCATTGCCATCTCCTTCCACAGGTCAGGTCAACACCTGCAGCATCATAGTACACATCTTGTTTTTTAAAACAACATGTTATTTAAAATGAAACACTTCAGAGAGAGCAATATTTAAAAGAGTAATCAGTCTGAAGTGTCTCCACATTTACCTTTCTCACTGTCCTCCCTGTGCAAATTCAAAGTCCTGTGCTGTGCCAGGTGTTGAGAACAAAGTTAAATCAACTCTCCTGATTGGGAGGAATACTGAAAGACTCATCTTCTCCTTTGTTGTTATCATCATGCTTTAAATACCTCAAATGTCCTCATTTCCTGAAGAAATTTCTATAACTGTTTGGGAAACAAATATGAATACAATACATATTCCTATAATACCCTTAGAAACTTCTTGTCCCTGAGGGGAGAGATGTGGCTCTAAGGCCTTTCTATGCCCTCCAATTTCATTTAATTTGTGCAGATATCAGGAAGATACTTCTTCATTCAAGATGCTGATCCATTTGTATGTTTAAAAAACAGTTTTAAAAGGGAGAGAGAATATAATGGCCAAAATCCATAGACTCTGCACTGCTAATTTCTTTGAAGTTGTGTGGGGTTTGTCACTCTAGCACAGATTTGGAATGAGTGTCTTCCAGTGTGTAGGAATTGGCAGACAGTGTGACCTGTTGATTAGTTCTAAAATTGTCTTGACAAACTGTAGTTTCATGAATATTTCTGCTCACCCTGAAGCTTGTTCTGCACACAGTTTCTTCTGTTTCTTCCATTTTTAAAAGTTTTCACTTGTTAAGTGGTTCTTTGCTTTGGATCATTTTTAAAAGCTTGCACTTGTTAAGTGGTTCTTTGCTTTGGAACAAGACATGTTGCAGAGTTGGTTTTAACTGTTATACCTTTAAAAATTGATATGAATGCTGAAGTGAGTTAATATGCCAAATGTTAATCCGTGAGTTATTGTCAGATGATCATTTCTCCTAATTTATAGAAAGAGTACATGGTATAAGAACAGAACACCATAACTGTACCTGGAGGTTTTTCTTTAAACAACTGTTTAAGTACTTGTCACTTTACAATCTCCATCTACCACTTCATTGTTCCTGAAAAGGTACATGGTGATGCTTCTGAAAATGTGTAACCTCCCAGTGGCTTTAGAGGGGAAAAAAAGATTCACAAAGATCTTCTTCAGCAGATTACATTTATCAGTTTTTCAATCTTTTCTCAAGATGAAAGGTGCAACAGTCTGACTTGACACAAAAAAGTAAACCCTATCTTGTCTTTGAACTGTTTGCCAAGGAAGCAATGGGCTTATGGGGTTTACCTGTGCAATACTGAGCTTTGCTGAGAACAGCAGCTCTTCATGGAGCTTACAAAAATATTGAAGTTTAGATATATGTTGATATTGGGAGGAAGGAAGGGATTTTTGTTTGAACACTGTGATTCTGAGATGTGTTCTGCAAACACTGCACTGGTATGAAGAAGCAGTGCCCGTTATTCCAGGTGTCCCATTGGGTTCTGTGTGTCCATGTCACTCCCCCACGGTCACAGAGGTGTCACCTGCAGCTGATGTGAGCCACAAGTCTAGACAAAGGCTCTTTTGATCATGGCAGTTCTATTTTCTTCTTCAGTTTACCACCAAACCTGCTGCAACAGGTGATTTTAGTCCTGCATGGCTCATTCCTGAACCATCTGACTTTCTTCTTATGGAAGACTATGGAGATTTGTCGATGCTCCCAGACTAAGCTGCTGTGTGATTAACAAACCTACTGTGATTAGCCAAAGTCTGAAATCTTTGTTCCTTTTCCATCCCTGAGCTGAAAAGCTTCATGCAAGAGAGAAGCACAATATGGATATCTTGAATTTCCCTAATACACTTCAGAAATCCTGTGAATCTAACACTGCAATCTCTGGGCTGTGAGAACATATGGTGCCCACGTTAGCTTTTCAGACCCAGAAGCAGCAGAGTGAAGCTTTACCAAAAAGAATATTTCTTCAAGCATCCCTGTGATTCTGCTGTCTTCATCCTCCTAAGATCTGTCATTTTTGCTCACTTGTTGGCATCTGGGTTCATGGGAAGAAAGAAGCTTTGAAACAATATTCCTCATGAATAATGTATATTGTAATTTAAGACTGTTCTAGTAGCCAATATAGAAAACAATTCCTGCCTTCTTTTTGCAGTAGTTCAGACATAGCTGATTGTTGCCCTGTGTGTTCTCCTCCAATTGTCTGTTCCTTACACTAAACCAGCTTTTCTCTGCCTGAGGACACTTTGGGGAATAACTGTGCAGACAATACATTTTAAGCCAGGTATGCACATATTCATGCAAGCAAAGCAGAGAGGAACAAGCAGGATTAATTAAATTAATTAAAGATTAGTCTAATTTTATTTGATTGAAAGTGGGTAATAGTATGGGAACATTACACAATAAATTCAAGAAATCCTGCATGAGAACTGGAAAACGTGGAAAAGCAAGGGCAGAATACCTTCAAATTTTGACTCTGCTCTCACAAGAAAGTTTGCAAAGATGTGTGACCATTTTCATTGTTCTTCTGGGCTCTTTCTTTCCTTGCTGAGCTTTCTCTTTAAATGCAGCACTGCAGGAAAGGAAGGATTACTTCCTGCATCTTTCAAGTGATGCTGTTATCCAAACCTATCCACACTATTGCTGCTGTTTTGGTGCAAGTGTGGTGGTGTCTCAATCCCAGGTTCAGTTTGTGGCCAGGTACAGTCCCAGACTCTGCATTGTAGTATGTTATTTCACACCTTATGAAGTGCAGCAACACAAAGCACTGTAGAAATCCATTCTCTCCCTTCCACAGTGCTTTCATGTCCCTAGGGAAAAATCCACCCCCTCTTGGGGAAGTAGAATTTGTGGTGAAGCGAAGACTGATGGTTCATTTCAGCACATTTTGATCAAAGCAGTTATAAAGTGCTTTATTTGCTTTGATGCATCTTGTTCTGAGTTAAATACATTTGTGCAGGTAAGCCCTAGGGCATGTGGGATTCGGCCTGAGTGAGGATGGGTAAAGTCAGCAAAGATTCTGTTATTTTTCAGTAAGTTTTGAATTAATTCTGAGTGGAAACACATTCTAAGCATCCCTACACTTCTGAATTTTGCTGCCCCTTGGTTTCTGTCAGTGGAGCTGAAGGCTGTCTGCATGGAGAAAGATGCCAGAGGTCCAAGGAAGTGGTTCTAGCCTGTATTCACTTGTGAGATCATGTTTTGGGGCTTGAGTGGGAGCCAAGGTCAAGAAGATAATGATGAACTCCTACAGAGTTCTCCTACAGCTGCTGCTTGGATCCCTGAAGCACTGAGCACACCAGCAGAGCCTGAGAGCACTGGGTTTGTCCAGCCTGGGGCTGAGGCTGCAGGGACTGTCCTGGTGCCCTCATGAGTGTGTTATGCAGACAGTGGACTATGGTGGCTCTTGGAGGAACACAAATAACCAGCAACACACCTAGGTCAGAGCAGGGAAAATTCTGACTAGATTGAAAGGAAAAATTCTTCCAAGTGAGAGATTTCAGTCACTGGACTGGAGCCTGAGAGAAACTGTGGAAATTTTGATTGGAAATTTTGAAAATTCAACTGGACAGTCCTTGACTTTTGCTTTATGCCAAGAGCACCACCAAACCACCAACAGTGTGTGGATCACTTTCTTAATAGACACCATATGGAAACAGGACAGCAGACTAAAATCATCCTGTGCAGTACTAAGTGCTTGAGTCTGGAGAGCAGCTAAGGACCAAGAGCTTTGTATGGGAAGTCAAGAGTGGTGCAATAAATGAGTGCCATGTCCAGAGGCCACAGAGCAATCAGCATCAAAACTCCATGTCCCAGCTCTGGTACAAAAAAAAATCAAAACCTTAATCCTGGCCTCTGACAAATGTCTCTTTGTCATGTTTCTATCTGTCACACCAGTACCTACATCTTAATTAAAAGCACAGCAATGTGTAATCCTATAGCTCTGTATTTGAAAAACAGAATGAGAAAAAATACTGCAGTAATCACATTTGAGAAGGGAAGAAGCACATATGGAATGCACATGGAGATAAGTATGTGGGGGAGGCATATTGAGATTCTTGCAGAAATAAAGAAATAACTGAAAAAAACTGTTGTAAATACTAAAAGCAATTCCCAATATAAATCTTTAATGATTTTTTTTTTCTAAAGGTAGTAAATCAAGGGTGTGTGTTCAATCTGTAGGTCGTTCTTGGACTTCAATAAGCTAAGGTTCAATGCAGGACATGTGAAGTCTTCTTGTAAGTAATAATGGGAGCCACTAAAAAGCTTTCACAGTGACTGAAAAATCGTAATTTTGGAACTATTCTATTCCAGATGTCTTTTCTGCTCTGCCCATGTGCCTAGTCTACAACAAACCAGTGCTGGGCTGTTGTCTGCCTGTGCTTTTGTCTGTTCTGGGAGCAAATGTTTGCATCTGGACAAAGTCTGTTCCACTGCTGTACCTTAGGGAAGAAAACAGGATTTCTCCTAGTTTGTGTCCTTGCTTGAGAGGAATAAAAGAAGCAGTTGCTCATGGAGATGAAATGCCAGAAGTGATGAGAGCTGTGACAACTCCAGGCAGTGAGGATCTATCTTCAGCAGCTCATTTTGTGGCTGCCTTTGCTCAGTACAGCAGGACACCCATTTTAGAACTTGCACAAATATAAGCCCAGAATCAGAGTTTTAATCAGAAGAGAGATCCTCAGTGGGTTTTTCAATGCAGTTCTATTAAAATCTGTGGAGTTACTTTAACTTTGCAACAGAATTAATGAAGAGCAGAATCCAACTCCCAGCATGATGCTGTGACTTTCTATTAATGAGAGTCAGTAGGAGACTGAATTGCTGTGGTCACTCCAAGCTCTACTGCAAAGTTCCTAGGCTTGATCAGAAAGATAGAATAAAATTGTGGAAAATTTTGTCAGCCTTAATATAAAAAATACTTTTTCCTTAATTGAAACAGCTTATAGTAATTTTTAAGGGTATAATTTACACATTTTTTCTTCCTTTTCCACATTTTTCTCATCCTTCTCATCTCCACAGATAAAGAAAGGCTGAAAAGAGAGAGGCTCAGAAGAGCAGATGAAGTAGCTCTTTCCTGAGGGTTTTTTTTCTGCAGTGGCAGGCCTGGGAGCATTACACTTTTGAGTGGAATAGCTACTTTATTGCACTAGAACAAAGCCTCTGTGGACTCGACAGCTCTTCCTATCTCTGTGATTTTGGGGTTTGATGTCCCTAAAATTAACACTACCAAGTGTGATGCTTCCAGTAACCAAACCTTAGCAGAATTACAGCTGAAAAATGTGACTGAATGGCTATTTATATCCCTGTGCTGTCAAAGGTAGATAATTTCTTAATCCTCCCCCAGACCAGACAGGAAGAGAACGAGTAGGTAGAAACAGGAATGACAGAAAGGCAGAGTGGGATAATGTTGAGATAATGTATATTCTCCTCTTTTACCACTTATAGCCTGTGATCCATGCACAGAGCAGTGAGCCTAGAGACTCAGAGCTCCAGGGGAGCACAGCTGAGGGTTGGGTGCCTGAGAGAGAAGGTAATGGCATGAGCAAGTTACAGGATCCAAACACAGTTTTGCTTTGGGTTGCAGTGGGTTTGTTTCCGGCAATTCTTGCCGTGGCCTCTCTGCTCAGATCAAACCCTGTGATGTGTCTGCAAAGCTTTCCTGCTCCTCTCTCTTGTTTATTGGGTAGTAAACACCAAAGATTTTCTCAGAATGTGTGTGTGTGTGTTGGGAACAGCCTGGATGCTCTTGTAAGCAGAATTACACACGGGATGATGTGCCCCTTTTCCATTTCCATGTTATTAACTAAGCCATGGGATGCTTTTTAACATAAAACTGGAGTGGCAATGCTGACTTTCCTTTCACATTCCTAAAGAAACCTACTTGTGGGTCATAATACTATATAAACACCAATTTTGTGTTCTCCTAACTTCCTAAATAGAGGAAAACTGAAGGATTTGGGCTTTGGCAATCCATTTTGGAGGGAAGTTCATAACTTATAGATCTTGCTAACTTATGGATTTTTTTCTCCTGTATCCTAATTTTATTTGGATTCCCATTTTGCCTGGTAATTCCCAAGTCTGGACTGAACTCAAACATAAATTTTGGCACTCAATGTGTAAGGGGTGGAAGAAACTTCAATTTTTTTCATTCCAGAAGAATTCTCCCATAAGGGTCATCCCAGTCCTGCTGAGCTACAGATGTGTTTGTTGTATGAAGAGTCCTGATAAACAGGTTCTCGCTTCCAGTTAAGGTTGCTCAGGAAATTAGTTAATTAGAGATGTCTGAGTCTTACTCTGTTCAGTGAAAACACTTAGAAGGTTCTTTTTCTGGCCCTGGAAATTGTTATTTAAGATTTAGGGAACTACTTATGGTAGACACAGCCTGATATTTCCTATGGTGGCAAAGATTATTTCATGGAAATCACCTATAAAGGAACAATTGCCCAAATAACATGAACAGAAGTTATTGATGGTACTGACACTGACAGGACTGATTGCTGTTTCACTCCTGTTTGCCCTTTCTTCTGAGCTCCTGTGTAACCCCAGTCCCTGGGGAGATGCTGTAGGTACAGTGTCACACTATGCCTGAGAAACATTTGCTGGCAGAAAGTTCTGCTCTGGAAGTTAACAAAGCTCTTCAGGACAGCTACTTCCCTTCGTCTTTGTCCTCTGCTTCTGCAGAAGAGTAATTACAAGCTATTGTTTATCCTTCTGAACATGCACTTCTGGAGAGCAGCGTTTTTCCCATGCTTTGGTAGGATTTGGGGAGTTGTGTCCTTTCCTAGCAGCATTCATGAGAGGCTGTGTAAATACAGAAGGATTGCAAACTGAGCTTGAATTCTGCAAGATATTACATAATGAAAACAAAAAAACTCGAGAGATGGATCTGATCCCCAGAACTCTGTGATAGCCTCACAGATAGAGAGGTGAACAGCTTTGTGGGGAAAGGGTTTGGTTTCCAATTGGTGTTCTTGGGAAAGGCATTGCCTATTTTCCAGCCTCAGTTTGTTGTTGTTGAAACAGAAATGATGATATTGACTCCTGTGAATTGCCTTAAGAACTGTGGATAGATTATTGAATCTAAGAGACAATACTGTTCTCCCAGCCTGTACAGTAGAATCTCTGCAATTCCCAAAGGAGCTGAATAGGTTCACTTCTGGCAGCATTTCAAAAGTAAACAGCCATTTCTGCTTTCCTCTGTATATCTTTGCTAGAATAGCTATTTACCATTAAGCACTGGAGTAGTGCCATTGTTTCCAATAGATGTTATGATTAGCACAGAGCATTTTGAGGGTAAGGTGTGCTACAAAAACTACTGAGTGAAGCCTTAAGGGTTGGATAGACTATACAACTGTAACTGAAGATTATTGTCCTTAATAGAAAAATGAATTACAGGCATCATTTTTGTCCTGTTCTGGAGATTAATCTCAAATGGACCAAAAACTGTGTTGACAGAAACATTATAATTAATTATGGTAAAGGTAATTTTAGTGTTTAACATCCCCTTCCAAATTGCACTTAAAATGTCAAGAATTTCTGTAAAAGTTGGATTTTAAAAAAAAGTCACAAATTTGAAATTCATTTCCTTAGATGAACAAGGTACAGTTGTGGAAGGCAATGCAGCCAGAAACTTTGGTGGACCAAAGCTTTGTTATATAAAATCAAGACTTAAAAATACTGAGAAGCTTTTGTTATTAGACACCTACAGCCCATGGTCTATCTCAGGTAGTATAGTCTGAATTCTAACTGAATTTTCATTGCCTTTGGTGCTTTGGGGTTTTTTTGCATGCAAAAAATGTAACAGAAGGTGTAAAATGGTGTGTAACATTATGTGAAAGTAACTTGCACGAGCATTTGGAGAGTTGTGCAGATACTTTTGGACCAAACTCTAATTCAATTAAGTGCAGATCAGATCATTCATGAGCCACAAATCACTCCCACATGAGGAGTTCTCCATGAGTGCCATAAATAATCTCCATAATCAAACCCAGGGCTGCCACTTGCCTGCAGTGATGCTGCCAGAGGAAAGGGACAATGGAGTAGAAAAATTAAGTTTTCTTCACATGAATGGTTCTTTCAGATGAAACTCTTTGGAGCAGCAAAGACACCCTGCAATATTTCTCCTATTGCTGCCATATAGAGGGATTTTTGTTGTCAATCAGATATCTCTCCCAGGAACTTCTCTGAGCCCTGGGGAAGACTTTGCTTGCCTTGCAGTAAGGAGAATGCCCCAGGGTGGATGCTTTACCCATGGGAAGGTATAGAGTGAAAATGCCAAGACATAGATGGTCAAACAGTGACAGTGGCATGTTGTATTTATGGGCAATTACAAGAGTGAAGTCTCTGGGTAACCACTGCTTCAATAGAGTTATAGAAAAAAAAAACCCTAGCTTGGATATTTTTGACAGTGTGACTCACCCAAAACTTTCTCCTCTATGTCAATTGAGCTGCCATTTTCCTTGAAATCGTAAGTGAAATAAATTCATTTTACAGTTTTGAGATGGAATTACTCTTTTCAGAAGGAAAGACTGTAGAAACAGCTATTTAGTTTGGTAATATGTTATACTTTATTTTAGTTTGGCACGTTTCTGACATTCCGAGCATTTTTGGCTTTCTGTAGACAGCAAACTCCTGCCTTTTAGGCAAAAGCTGTGAGTGTTTGAACCTTGCAGACTTTCTGCTGCTTATGAGCACTTTTGACAGATGGCTGGATGAGTTAATCATCTCAGATATCCTTAAATGCCTGGCTCAGTGTATTAGCAGGTCAGCAGGCAACAGAAAGTTCACTGACACGTTTGTCTGCAGTGACCCAACCACCAAGGTTTGAAATCACTGAGGGCAGCACCAAAATCCTCTGAAGGACCAGGGTTTCTGGGGAGGGAGAGGAAAGAATTGTAGAGATGTGTGAGGAATCAATAGAAGAAACGTGTACAATTTGGTTTTAAAGTTTATTTAAAAGAAGGCAAATAGTGTCAGATTTCTGTTGATTTGTTTTCGTAGGATTCATGGTATAATGTTCCTACTGCTCTAGTACAGAAACTATGAGTGATATCACATAGGATATCCTCTCCTTAATTGTATGTAAGGCAGTTTTTTAGTGGTGTTTAGCCTGTGTTTGAAACAAGGTCTCTCTTTGCCTCCATAGAAGAGGCATGAAACAGCAATGGATAGGAGAATTGGTTTGTGTGTATGGTTGAGAAAAGAATGTTTTATATTTGCAAAACTGGAGCAATGAGTGAATTGAAATACTATTCCTATGATGCTGCACCAGAGACCAGTATGTAAGGCAGTTTTTTAGTGGTGTTTAGCCTGTGTTTGAAACAAGGTCTCTCTTTGCCTCCATAGAAGAGGCATGAAACAGCAATGGATAGGAGAATTGGTTTGTGTGTATGGTTGAGAAAAGAATGTTTTATATTTGCAAAACTGGAGCAATGAGTGAATTGAAATACTATTCCTATGATGCTGCACCAGAGACCATGAATAAATAGACAATGAGTGAATTGCAATACCATTCCTATGATGCTGCACCAGAGACCATGAATAAATAATAGAAATAATGACTTTCTAATGGTTCTACATCTACAAAGCTGATCACATAAACACACATTTCAAGTGCTAACAACATACCCAGTGAGGTTCCTCAGCAAGGTACTGGTTTAATCATGAGGGGTCGAGCTAATCTGCATGGAAAGATTCCCAGAGGAATTTTTCAAGAAGGTGATGTTGTGATGTTTTATGTGACATGAAATGTTCCTGTGGCATTTAAGTGAAACCCATGCTTGATAAACATCTTAAGGCTGTTTTCCAGAAATGAAATCTGCAAACAATGGAATCTGAAGTAGAAGAAACAGATGAAGCACAAAAACTGGTGTGCAAACTATTTACAAACAGAAGAAGACTTGAAAAATTAAAGTTGACTAACTTAGGAACTTTCTGGAATGGCTAATGTTCCAAGTCATACTGTTAGACAATCCTGTTATAAAAGCACTGTTAAAGACTGCTGAAAAAAACCCCAAGTCATAGATTATTCAGGCCAGATGAGGAAAGACACCCTTATCAAGAATGCTGGCAGTTGTGCAGAAAACCAAAACAACCCCAAAGAAGCTGTTGAAAGATTGTGCTGAAGTTCCTCTTGCCGCAGCAGCAGAGGCGACAGATGCTGGAGGTTTCTCAGCTCCAGGCACTGTAGCTGTGCCCTGTTCTTTCTTTACCAGCATGTCCTGAAAATGAGGAAAGGGGTGTTTGGGACTGGTTTCTTCCAACAGTCAGTGTTTGTTTGGAAATGGGTGTTTTTCAGACAGGGAGTTTGGCAACAGGCGTTGCCTTTTGAAAGAGAGTTGATGTTAGCGCCGCATATGTGGAAAGAAAAGCTTGGAGAACTGTTTGTGAAGATGGTGCATGTGACTGGCAAAACATGTGTACTCTGCTTGCTCTGTCGAGTTTGGGAGAACATTTGTAGCACCAATGAAACTAATAATTATTGCAGGAAAATGCCCTCCTTGGGAATCCTTCCCTTGAGTAGCATGGTATCTCAAGGCAGAGGGTCCAGTGCCCACACTGTCATCTTCTCTAGTGAGCACACACTGGAGCAGTTTGCCTGGTGATACTTTTCCTGCTGCTTTTAAGGATATGTGTAAGATCATACAGAAAGGTGTAGCTCAAGGAATGGACACAGGCAACTAGGGTGTGCATTTTAGTATTACTGATACTAGCAGCAGTTGCAGTGCTGAGACACTTCTGAGCTCCTTGGCACAGTGCACTTTAGTTTGTTTTCTGGGATTCTTGCAGGGAATGTACATTGCCAGTGAGTTGCTTCATGCCCCTTGCTTAGTTTTCATTAGGTTCTTACCTAATACTGCAGTTTCTCAGTGTAGATAATGGTAGTAATATGTCAGTGTTCATTTAAACATGTCTCTAACCCCTCCTGGCTGAAAGCACTCGGGGCTGGAACCAACCAGCCAAAGCAATACTTGTGTTGTTTCAGGACAGCCAATGTGTACCTGAAGGCACAGGCAGTCACAGCCAAAGGAAACAGCTATTCAGACCTTTTATAGGCCTTAGTTCTACTCTGAATCACCACCAGAACCAGACACTCCGTTTCACGTGTGCATTCTGCTGCTCTGTGTACACTGTGGTAGTGTTTTACAGACTTCCTTTTCTCTAGGCAATAGCTGACTAATTCTTTGAAAACATTCTAAGAGGCACAGTGATGGTTCTACCAAAAGCCATTGGTCTTTCACATGTTCTCTAAGACAACCAGAAACACTTTGAGGTAAAAATGTTGCTTAGAGAGAGACAAGACTTAGGTCTGGGCCCACAGAGATCTTAACGTGGACATTGCCTTGGGTCTTGCCCTTGTGTTAGTGTTTGCAGCAAGAGCCTGAGTAATTTGCCCAAGATCCCATAATGAGACAGCAGAATCAGAACTATGATTTGGGGGTTATTGAACTCTGATGCAGAATTTCCTCTCCTTAATTTTTTTTTTCTTCTGTGCTCCTCCAAATACAGAGTATCCAATCTCTTTGAAACTTTGCTTAAAGAAAGAATGTTAATCAAAGACAAACCTTGGGATCTGGCACAGGTGTTCTGAATGTATTCATTCATGGTCAGATTTGTATAAAGAAAGGTTTTACATGTAACTATTCAAATGCTTAAGTTCAATCTGGTTCTTAGTTGTAATGTCTTAAAAAACACTGAAAAGGTGACCCTTAGCTGACCCATGACTATCCAAATTGACACCAGAAGGAGCTGTAAACTGACTTCATTGTGAAATTAATGGATTCCTCTTCTGTGATAGATATAGGGAAACAAAGTGCAGATTTTAAAAAAAAAAAAAAATCTCTTTGGGAACTGCATCTTAATGGCATCAGAATTACATAAATATATGCATAGTTCCAGAAATCTTCTAATGGAGCCTCTGGGCTTTGATTTTTACATCTGCTTTTCTGTGGTTATGTAGTTCACCTCATGCTCTAGCCATTCAATATGTATTTTACATTGCTACAATAGTTTGCACATTTATTTTTTTAATGAAAAAAGGCTCCAAGCCTCTTCAGATCTGCATTGAAAGGACTTGACCAGGGAAGGGTCTGCACTGCTCAGGGAATGGAGCAACATAGATTGCCAGGCCTGGAACACCAAAGGGAAGCAGTGAGACACTGAAGCATTTCCAAACTGTTTAGCCAATTCTTTGGAGGGGTGAGAGGAGTAATTATAAAAACAAGACAGCTAAATTAAAATGACAGTTACTAACTGATCACAGTAGAACAAAGAATTCCTTGACAGAGATGGCAAAAGTGATATTCATGAAACGCATAAATACTGGCTTAAGGGGGAGAGCTGGTTAACACCCTGAGAACAGCTTTAGCAGAAACAATTAGTTACTAAATGGGACTTGTTGTCCAGTGGAATATCCATTATAACCAGTGAAAAGGAAACTCTCACCTTCTCTAAGGTTATATCCCATTGTTTAGCATACTGCCCCTTTAGTGTCTCAATTATCTTGTCCACATAGGATTTTAAAATATTCATAGGAAAAATGGAGTCTCAATGTCAAAGACTTGTATTTAATTTATTGCTGAAGGACTCAAACTTCAACCAATGCCATTTGTGTAGCTAGAGACATCTGCAGAAGTGTGAGCCAAGGTGTCTGTTTACCAGTGACCGATGGGAGCACATGGTAAAGATATTTAGATACCCAAAGTAACACAGAGGTGCAGAAGGAGTTTTTAGACTTACATATCTACCTAATTTCTGACAGGGGTGCATCCAGAAAATGCCAGCCACCTAGTCTGGTATGAAATGGCTAAGGGTCATACTGAAATAAAACAAGAGAACTAATCTACAAGACCTGGATGTGGGAAAGGGAGTTTGGTGTGGACACTGGTGCCATTCTAGGCTAAAACCCAGTAAGAGCTCAAGGCTTCAGTGAGGTGTTTCCTGTGGCAGAACAGGAGTTGAGACTTGAACCTCATCCCAAACCCCTGCTGAAGTTCAGTTTTGCTACCAGCTATCAGCATGGATCACTCTTTTACAGATACCTTTGAAGTGCACATCAAGGCACATCTGTCTTCCAAAGTACTGCTGAAAATCTTGGAAGTCAAGCTACTCTTTAAAACGTGTTTTTAGACAAAGTCTGGAAAGATACTACTTCAAGGTAAACAGAGAGTGCAATATGCTTTGTTTAACTTGCTTAACATTTTAAATCTCTCAATCCTGACACTTCTCTGTAGCCTAAAGCTCTTCAGATCAGGTTAGATCTTATGCATTGTAAAACTCTAGTAGAGAAAACAAACACTGTTTCCAGAGTCATCTGTTTGCAATTTTGCTTGATTGCTCTTCCAATAGATTTCAAGTTGTGGATTTAAAGATTTAATGTTCATATGGATAGAATTTGTTCCTTTTGTAACGATAACTTTTAGCTACATTGTTCAGTCTTCCTTATGCCTGTGTTCTGCTTTTATCAGGACACATGGGTTTGCCTTCTTCAATCACCTTAAATCAAACTGGCATGATTGTCCTCAGCAATCAGTCACTTCAGAGCTATTTTTGTCTGGCTGATCCAAAAATCAGCTCTACAAACAACATCTGAGTAGGTGTGAAAGGTGCAGGATGCTGCCAGTGGGGGATCAATATAGGGGTGACATGAGAAGGATATGCAGAACTTGGCTCTAGGGTTTTACAAGCATTTTATATATGGAGGGAATCAGAAGCAACAGAATGGTGTCCCCAAAACCAGGCACAGCAAGCAAGGAGCCATTTCTTCTGAGCCCAGGAAATGAAAGCAGCTCTGCTCAGGCCACAGTGACTCAGCTCTGGAGGGGACACAGCTCCTTCCACACTCACAGCTCTGACACACTCTCACTTGCATATCAAAGCCTGTGGCTAGCACAAGGCACAGCCAAGGAGTAGAGGTGGTGATGGAGACCTTTGTCTTCATGGCACTTAACCACTCTTGCTGGTATGTTTACCTGAAGGGCCTTGTACTCCTTGTACTTCCTTCTGGGAACACAGGGAACAACCAGCTCTCCTGTCACAGCCCTGTGCATTGACAACTGCATTCACATCTCTCTTCCTTCTCTGCTGAGGCTAAAAAGCTTCAATTCTTCCAAGCTTCCTGTCTACATTGTTTTCTAGATTTGTTCATTTATTGTTTTTATTGCTGTTAACAACTGAAAACTTTAATTACTGGGAACTAGAACAGGAGCTATGAAACTCTGACAGAAGTAGAGCAGAGTTATACACAGATGGGTTTACATGGAATAGAGTAAGAACTGGAACTAATTTGTTGTTATAAAAGTAAATATAAGTGTCCTCAAAATAATATCCCAGAGCAAGAATAATTCTGCAGTGCACCTAACTATGTTTACATTACATGTTGAAAGAGCATTTAATTTAACTTATGCAAACAATCCTTTCATGATTTGTCACATTTGAAGAGTTGCTTCTTAGTTAAAACCACTTATTAGTTGTATATGAAATTAATTGTGTGTATAATTTTTGAAGAATTGTATTTCAAATTAACAAGTTCTAGTTACAAATTAAAAATAGGTAAACTGAGTCATGAAGGGCTGAGGAATATTGATGGTGACATTTTGCATAAACATAAGAAATTAGGTAAAACCAGTCTCATGGTTGCTAACTGTTTCCAGATGGAATAATGGTAGTTCAATGCCAGAATCCAGCACATAGAACTTCCAGTTATATGCTGTGGCTTATAGATACATTTGGAAATATCTACAACAAACTTCAGGTTTTTCCTCTTCTGACTTTGATATAAGATTATTCCTCAATTCTGTTCTTTCACTGTATTCACAATGGACTGAGTTTTACATTAACTGATTGTGCTACATTGGCAAAGTATTTTCAGCTACTGTGCAGAGTCCCAAAACCCCCAAACCACTTCCAAGTGGAATTCATGTCTAGCTAGAACAGAGTGAAATATGTGGGATGGGGAAGGTATGAATCCATCTTCAAATGAGCTTTTTGAATTGGCTTCACATGGGGAAACACAGCAGAATTGCAAGCACAGACTGAGCAGCTCATCCAAGAGCTGAACTGTGTGGAGGAGGCACTGAAAAGCTTGTTGAGCACTGGGATGTGTTTAGGACTGGAGCTGAGGTCAGGGAACACTGCTCACAGCAAGAACTCACAGGACACATCACCATCACCACAAATTGTAATGTGACTTCTTCTGCATAATTATCATCATAGAATTTGTGATTATGTTTCCATACTCAATTCTCAGACTTAGGAGAACTCTCAATCTCTTGCAGAAGACAATTTTTGTGTGACCTGGGCATAGACATTCCAGGGGGAAAAGGTTTCCAGTCCTTGGCCACAAAGGAACATTAGGAATCTTCATAACAAAGCTTAATTTTAAAAAAAACCCCAACCTATACAGTGTCTTTTAAAAAAATATGGAAAGAGTTTGTGAGTGGTTTTATACAATAAATAATCTATTTTCTGTAAATGTACAAAATCAGTTACACAGCAAGTGAGAAACTGATAAAAATGCAACAACTGACAGATAAATTTAATTTTATAACTGTAATAATTTATTTATGAAAT
>NW_008663328.1:61494-76623 GCF_000695815.1 Acanthisitta chloris
ATCATATGTTTTGGCAAAGACCTCCCTTTCTTGTTTCAAACCAAGTCTATTACCTCTGGTTTAAGCCCTATATAACCAGTTTTACTGTTGATTTCCTTTCACTTTTGGTTTCCATCTTACTTCTGATAAAATATAATTTAATGTCATGGGGTTATGGTTTAACCTATGTGCCCTGGGGAAAGTCTGCATAAAGGTCAGTCAACTGAAAAAAAAAATGTGCTGTCACAAGTAAGGGATTTCCTCTCTTTTTAAATAATATAGGATCTGCAAAAGTTACTCTTTTTTCTTGCTTACTCTTGCATTCCCGTAGCAAAAAGAAGTCCATAATTTCTGAAGAAATCATTTACATTGAAAAAAAAATAATAAAAATGTCCAGGGTTGGATTTAATCCTTATTGCCAAGTTTCCAAGTAATTCAGTGATGATGTTTCAATGAAGAGATAAACTGTGATTTATAGTACTAGCAAAGACAAATGTGTGGACTGTGGCTAACGTGTGCAGGGGCTTAGAACAGCAAATGGCCAGTACAGGAACTCTGAGTGGATGAAGCTTCATTTGAAGTTCCACAGTCCTACCCTTGCATCTTTAGGAAAACTCTTTGGGATGGATAATTGAAGTTCTCTTCACCAACTACAGTGCATCCTTAAATAACCACTGTGAATGTGTTTGAATGGAACTTCCAAGTGCAGGAATAGTTTGTGCCTAAATTAGGTAATCTATTGAATACTCAATGCATACTCTTAACTTGCTATAGTTGATAATAATACTTATATTAGCCATTCCTATTTATTCTGCATAGATACTGTCATTTAAACATCTGCCACGAGTTACAATATGATGATTGAGGCTTGCATACATGAACAAGAGAAACACTTTGTATCTGTTTATTTGTCATGAGAACTCATGTCTAGGCAATCTCTCTCTAACTCACCACATTCTCCAATTACAGTTCCCTGCATAAAGCTGTGGATGGACTCTTCAGACACAGAGCAAGCAGGAAGTGGAACAGTATGTTTCTATTGTACTTGTGAAATCACATAGAGAAGTGTTTCCTGAAGCTTTGCATTGCTGAAGGTTGGATCTGCCTTCGAAGTTTTCTTCCATAGTGACACATTCCCTGCCAGGTTACATGACAAAGATGATCCTTTACTGAGGCTCTGGTGAGGGAAGCACAGGAGAAAGCTTCTTCATACAGGTTCACATGCCCTCAGAGTGGCACTGCTGAAATGGGAGTGTTGCATACTGCTGAATTCTCCACTGGCATCAGACTGAAGCATCGAGTTTGTCCATCTCAAGGGAGAGTTGTAGATTAAGTTCTTGTTTCTGAGCTTCAGCAAATAAATGTTAAAGCTTTAAAAAAAAAAAAAAAAAAGAAAAAGCAAAACTGCTTAATATTCAGCACTAACTCCCTATTACCTGATAGAACTATTGTTCATCTCCTTGATTAGGTGTACACAGAGTGAATATATGAGATATATACAACATATATACATATATATATATACACACATATGCAACAACATACAGTTGTCTCATTAACACTGCTCAAATAATCATAGCCATAAATTCAGCTTGGGGAAGAAACCCAAGTGTTTCCCTTCATAGCAAAAAAAACTTGGGGTACTGGTGTGGTTATTTTAGAAGTAAAAATATTTGAATCTGCCTAATAGATCACATTTATCTCTCTATATCTGACATTGAAAGCAGATCTATTTTTCCCTCCAGGTACTTTTTCCACCAAGTTCTTTCTGTTTCTTTACCTTGACAATGGAAGTTTTATTGAAGCACTGCCCTGGGATGTGTAGCTTAAGTTGCTGCAGTGCTAAATGAGCAAAAACATGATAGACAGGAACAGCCCTTGCTCTAAAAAAAAAGAGGGGACTGTTGCCAAATATGTATTGGCTTATAGCCAAAGAATCCAACTTTTGAAAGAGTTATATCAGCACAAGGGAGGTTGTAGCAGTTCTGTGTATAGTGAAGGTTATTTTAAAAATTAAATGTAAAAAAAAGCCCAAACCCAAACAACTCATGGGCCAAATTCTGCCCTTATTTAGCAAGAAGTGATAACGTTCAGTTGAAGGAATTAGGATTCTGCAAATCCAAAGAACATTTATGGAAAATTAATATTTTTCAACATGAAACATCTGTAGCATACCTGATTGTTCAGAATCCTCCAGACTCTCTCTGCTACTGAATGAAATTGTGTTCCTGTTCCCTGTACTGGACTTTCTCCTCTGTCTTTTTCATTGAGCCATGATTTCTGGAGAAGAGAGATTTCCTAAGTTTGTCACTGTGTTCTCACCAAATCCCCTGACAGAGCCATTCATAAATGCCAGTGAAGAAAAGCTGCTCACCTTCTTCTGTCTTGCATTCTTCTGCAAAACTGCATACACTGTTCATCATGAGCATCCAAACAGGAACATCGAAATGAAGACTGGGAAGTACTTTGGGTCTGGCCTGTAGACCTTTTGCCTCTAAAGCTGCCTCTGTAGTTAGACAGTCCATATGGCACAGTCCTCCTGTTGTGAGAATCACATGTATTGTACATTTTAGGAGCCAATTAAAATGATATTCCAGGTCTTTTCTGTTTTAGTAAAGAGCTCTATGGTGGAAAGCAATAAATAGTGGCACAAAAATCAAACCCTATGCTCATGTAAGAAGTTCTCCCCATAACTTCTGCTCAATCAACTCAGGCTTTCACAAGGTTATAAAGTAGAAGACAATCAGCTCTACTGGCAGAATTACTTGGCAGCTACACTGGCAATCTAAAAACATTTGGATTACCTAACAACTGACACAAATAGATCCCCAGGTTATTGCTTCTCCTGACTCCTGTGTTGTGCTGCTTACCCTTCCTCAACACACACCATGTGTTAGCTTCAGTGCCATCGCTGGTATGAAGTGACAAAGGAGCTGTGCTGAATTCACCACTTCAGTTACACCATGTAGTTGTTGTCATCTTCATGTTCCTGGGCCTAATTTGCCATTAATTTTATCAGTGAGTAATGGAGAAAACTGTCAACATGATTAGTTTACTGCATCACATTTGGAACGTGATCCCTGGAGTTATAAATGGGAGAAACTGCTTGATAATCTTCCTTGTGTGTATCTGCTGGTCCCTGTCTAGGAGAGATCCCATTCTGTACTGCAGCACACCAAGAAATAGTAGGAGGTAGCTATTTCCCTGCAGTCTGGCATGCTATGTTCTCTAATGGGTTATAGTCAATATTATTACCAGAAAAGCACACACTTCATCACAGCCTGCTAACATCCCAAAAAAGAGTTGGATAGCTTGGACTGATGTCATAAATTATTCTCCTACAAGCTGTTAAAGAATCTCAATCAATAGCAGCTGTACACCACATGGAACTTCTGGAGACCCATAAAAGTTCCTGTGGACTTGAGGGATGGGCTGAGCAACCCACAAATCCACAAGCACTAAAATTCTGAAGAGAATCTCATGTTCAAAAGCAAGAAAGAGGAGTGGAGGGCTGAAAAAAAGACAGGGATGAGGAAGTAAGAGTCAATCAAGAAGGGTTATAGAAAGGTTACACAACAAAGCCTGAATAATCAGTCTGGAACCATCACCTTCAGGTAGTTGTACTTTCATTTGCTTTCATAAAAACATCATTAGGCTTCTAATTGGAAAACTGCAAATTTTCCATTTTCCCACACACACGGTGGGCTGAAAGGTTCAGGAACATTATTTTCCTAATCTCTGCCATAATTTTGGATGTAACAGTTGATGCAAATCATTTCTTCAAGCCCCTGCACTTACAGCACTGAGGAATTCTAACAGTGCACCTTGAGTTTCACAGCCTGAACCAGAGCACCATAGTTAGATTTATCATAAATCATACTGAAATACAGGAAATCACAAGGAATATTTCTGTGTGTCAGGGACCACGAGATGCTCTTTCTCCAGGAGATGCTGGTTTGCCTCACCTATATGCAGAAACTGTTGCATATTTTCACCACTTTACTCCTATGCCTAGACACTGGGAGAGACTAAGAATATGCCTATTTGTCTTAAAAGGCTTTAGAACTTGATTTTGGCCTCAAATAGTCATTTAAAAAGCTTTCTGTTGTCTTTAGGATTAGGAGCAAGTCCCATTTTGTAATGGGAAACTATTAATAATTCTATACTGCCATGCACTTTAGAATAATGGAGGCTAAATTGTTAATGTAGGTAACTTGTGGCATAAATAATTGCTGTATGGTCATATTTTTTACACTTTCATGTTGTTCATTACATAATAGCTGATATTTAGGGACAGGAACAGGAGGAAGTTCCTTTATTTAACAGTGACAAACCCTCTGTGAGAACTGTCTGGTAAAATTCTGTTCTTCAACCTCCTGCTCAAATTGAGACTGAAATGGAGAGCTGAATTTGGGGTGTTCTAGCTGAATGTGCAGCCTTGTTTCATGACATGGAGCTTGTCAGGGGATTAAGAAGCTTCTTGCAGCTTTTGCAGATGTCATCCCACATTGTGCTAATAAGGCATAAAATACTGTAGTATGTTACTGTATCTATTTAAAGTGGGTCCTTGTTAAAAAGTCCACTCTTCCAAAATATGAATTTGAATTCTCTAAAGCAGAATCTGTGTGGGACTGAGCTGCAGTTTGCCCTGTGTCAGAGCTTCTGCCTCAATAGCCAGAGAGGAAGAAGGGCACGTGCTTTAATTGCTGCAGTTTGAAAATTAATGGACCAACTAGAATTGTCATCAACTTTCAATTTTACTTGAAGACGTCAGATGTGAACTACAGTGACTGAGGAATGAGCCCATTACCAGGCTGCTGTGTTTCCTCAGAGATAGTAAATTCCAGCAAACAGGGAGGGGTGGAGAATATAGAGTAATTACAAGTGATAAGGGCCATGAATCACAGCCCTAAGCAAAGGAGGAAATTGGTATTTTAGATACTGCTTCTGATCTTTCTAATAAAGTACTTTGTGTTCTATGGAGCTCATAGGAATGTGCTTCAGAGCTGAGAACATGTATTCAAGACCACTTCAGTCTCAGTGGTCCAGAAATATGAGCCAATGCACTGACAAGGGCAAGAATTTTAACTAGAATGTCCAAGTGAAGTTTTCACATAAGTTAATGTGCAGATTTGCCAGAGATAGAAGTATATTCCTCATTTTGATTCCTAATCCAACAGTTCAAATCCTAAATAGATATATTTCAACAGCAGCCCAGAGTCTTTGCAACAGTACTGAGAAAGAGCTAAAAAATAGAGATGTTTCCTTGCCTGTCAGTTACTCTGCTACAACTCATAAATCACAGCTAAGCAAATGTTAGTGTGTGTATGGTTATCATTCCAGCTGCTAAAATATTAGCATTTCAAGTCAGTTCATGCCTCTTTCCCAGTGCCTCAGAAGTGAGAGGAGATGTTGAAGGGATTCAGTTAAGCAAGTATCAGAAGCATTTGCCTGGCAGCTTGCTTAATCTTAGATTGTTACATGTGATTAACAAATGCTGCTTTTTTTTCATTATTTTTTATGGTGCTGCAATGCTCAGGTACAAAATGAAGTAGAATCACAATTTCTACACACTGAATGGGAATTGTTGTTAACATGGAACTGTGACCAAGTACTTGTGTGGCAAAATAGTCTCTTTGCTTTCTGTTTCAGGTGAGGTGTCTGTTCTCTTTAGCCAAAGCTTGATGGTTTGAGTGTACACAGGGCAGTTTGTGCTCAGTGGAGATGAGGATCAGTGGAAGTAGGGCAGAGGCAGAAGTTGGCTGCCCACCTGCTAAACTTCTGGGGATCCAGCACAACCAGTTCCCTTCCACTCTGTTCCTTGTGGTTTTGAGCCAGTCCTTGGCCAAAGCACTGACTAAGAGCCATTCACAACTTTTTTGGAATTTTCTGTGCAAAAATCCACAGATTGTAAAAACTTTTTGGAAGATTTACATTGCCTGATAAAATGTGGATTTCTGACCTTCAACTCTGTATGCAGAATTTCTTCCTCTAGGAGAACAAACTTCTCCTGAAGCAGTGAAATGGGTTTCCATGTATTTAGGAGAAAAGGTGTGCTATGTGTCCTTTATGCCTTTCTTCTCCACAAAGCAAAGGAGCAAATCTGTGCAATTCTGGATCAGCCTTTCCAGGGTACTACTTTGAACTGGTATCTGATTGGCAATATCCAAATCTTTGATTTCTGTGCAATTACTCTCATTTGTGAAGCCCAGCATGATTACTGCAGCCAGTGAGTGGGTGCATAAAGTTCACCCACCTTTATGCTCAATTTTAAAGCACTTTCCTAAGTTAGAGAAGGTCTGACCTTAAAGAAATAATTTCTTCTTCAGTATAAGCTAACACAACCCTCCAGTTCTTGCAATTATTCCATGTGATGTAATTATGATTAATCAGCACAACAGATCTGTTAACTGAAGATCATTCCATGTACCATAGAGCAGCACAAAACTAACCAAAGCAGAGTGTGCTCTTGCCACTTGAAACACTTGATTTCTGCAGTGGAAGGAATACACACCAATCTTTAGGTCAGATAGTGTTTCTTCTAGAATTCTAAAAGGAAAAAAGAGGTGTAGATCTGCAGATTGGATACTCAGATGCTGAAATAACCTGGATTGTTTCTGTGCTTTGTGTCCACAACACACAATCACAAAGCTCTCCCTCTAAAAATCCAGCTAGCTCTTGAAAGCAATATTTTGCTATTAAATTAACACAAATAGGCATTTGTTTGTTAAAAAATACAAGTACCATCAAGTAATAGTGGATCAGCCATTCTGCATCATAGAATCAACCTGGTTGGAAAAGACCTCCAAGATCATTAAGTCCAACCCTACCGTGGTCACTAGACCATGGCACTAAGTGCCACATCCAGTCTCAGCTTGAAAACCTCCAGGGATGGGGAATCCACCACCTCCCTGGGCAGCACATTCCAATGCCTGAGCACTCAGTGATATCAGTGAAAATTTCCCACAGAAGAAAACTGCCCAGTAAATGATTCCTGCCTTAAATCTAACAAGAAACTATGATTTGCCTCAGTCCTGCTGTCCCTCACTCATACTGCAGTGAACACTCAGAATGATTCCTGCCTTAAATCTAACAAGGAACTATGATTTGCCTCAGTCCTGCTGCCCCTCACTCATACTGCAGTGAACACTCAGAATTCAGGCAGACAAATCCAATTGGTTTATTTTAATTTTTATAACATGTGGCTGAGTTTCTCATGCTATGTTATAATTGACCTATGAGCTGCTATTATTTTCTACTTTCCCAGCCACTTAAACACAGTAGATCCCTCCAGGGCACTTGAGAGTTTCAGCCAAAACAAAGGGATGAGGGGGTTGCAGCAATCATCTTAGATGCTGTGATTTCAGTATTCAGCAATATATTTTCTGGCATACATCCAGGCCAACAAGGCTCCCAACAGTCTCCAGTGTTTACAGACAATCTGAAAATGTATGAGATCCCTGTAAGGACCACTAAGAACAAAGAATGCAGAAAGGAAGCAAAAATTTACTATCCTCCAAGTGAAACAAAATGTCTCCAGAATGAAAGATGCTTGGGGGGAAATGACAGGTATTTCTGTGTATGCTTTGACATAAAGCTACTGCAGGAATATTGCGTAGCTCTAGAGATCAGTGGCTGCTCTGCAAGTTGGCTCCAACTCTCTCTGTAACAGACTTACTTGTTTAACAGTGTTCACACCTTCCATGTTAACCCTTCCTTAGCATCATTTTGTAAGAACACCTTCTTCAAAGAAGTGCCTGACTTGTTGGTTTTGTCATCCTAACCACATGCTCCACTCTCAGAAGTTGTACTTTTCCTGAGCAGCTTTTGCAGTTAAGGTTATTTTCAGAGGAAACAAACTTTTGTCCCATCCTAACCACATGCTCTACTCTCAGAAGTTGTACTTTTCCTGAGTAGCTTTTGCAGTTAAGTTTATTTTCAGAGGAAACAAACTTTTGTCCTTTCTAGCCACACTTTCTTTTCCTCATCCTCAATTTAGTAGTAGTCAGTGTTCCTAGATACCTAACAGTCTACTGTTATCCAAAGAGATGTACCTCCACAATCTTATTCTTTAACTGATACTTGTTAATTTGTGAGGGCCCAAATTAGTTTTAGTTCTTTAGTGATAGCTAACTTAGGTAATAAGCAAAGGATTGTACACATCTTCTTCACCATCCAGTTTCACTGACCATGTGAGTTCTTTGATTTCCCTCCTTCTGAGGCTTCGTGGTACCCAAGCCAAGTGCTGTGAGAATCTGAAGGGTTTTATCACTGTCCATCCTTCCCCTGTAACTGTCAAAATGAGGTTACATGTTTTCTTTTCCAAACATGGCCAGAACAGTATCTGAGTTGTTGAGTGAAAAGCTGGGGCATGTTCCTTGAGGTTAGCAATATATGAAGCAAGTGTGGGGGGATGGTGTTTCCCACTAACACCCCAAAACCCCTGAGAGGCTGAGTACAGTTCACCTGACCTAATAAACTGAGCCACTGTTTCACAGAAATACCTCTCTCAAAACAGCCCTCAGCACAGGGTTGGTCATGGCCTCTCCTCCTTTTCTGGAAAAGCAGTTAAAGCTTTTATTGAAACAGTTGGAGGCTTATAGGAATGTGCTTCAGAGCTTAGAAAATGTAATCAAGAGGGCACAGACTCAAGCTCTGCCAGGGGAGGGTTAGGTTGGATATTAGGAAGAGATATTTTATAGAGAGAGTGCTCAGGCATTGGAATGTGCTGCCCAGGGAGGTGGTGGATTCACCATCCCTGGAGGTTTTCAAGCTGAGACTGGATGTGGCACTTAGTGCCATGGTCTAGTGACCACGGTAGGGTTGGACTGGATGATCTTGGAGGTTTTTTCCAACCTGGTTGATTCTGTGATTCACATGATTCTATGATATCCTTCAGTACCTCATACCAATCCTAATCTGCTCCCAGTTCTGTGGCAAAAATACGATTTTTAGTTTAAACAAGTAAAATTTGGTGCAGCATTTTCTGTCTGTCAGGCTCAAACTCCTATTATTCCTTTTCTTCCTTCAACTGGCAGGGAAAAAGGCAGAGCAGCTGGGAAATATGGATTGAAGGAATCAAATTAAGTATCAAATGGTAGCTTTACAAAACTAAAATTCCAAGTACTTTCTTCCTGGCTGCTGAAGCCACCACTGCTGTGCACACCAAAAACACACACTAATGCATGTTTCCACCACTCTCTACAGTGTGTATAGTTCAAAATCCACCACTGATTTAAAAACAAATAAAACAAAAACCTGAGGGGGAAATAAACACATGGTGTTAAGATTTAAGGCTGATGAAAGTGACTGTGGTTTGACAGCCCTTGAGAGTGTTTATTCTTAGAATTAGACCAACATGAGCAGCAGTAGTGAAATTTCAAGGCTCTGACTATCAGTGTCTCTTCCCTGACCCCATCTTCTGCAGGGCCAGCTCCTGCAGGGATGTGGGATTTTAACCAAATCATTCCAAGCCTTTCTGAGGATGCTGATGCAAAACATCAATGCTGTGAGTACTGTAAATAAGCTTTGCAGGAAGGCTAGGAGGATATATTCTACATGTAGACTGAGGAGGGCATGCAAGCTGTGCACGTTGCAGACAGTAAGACACTGGAAGTGTCAGGTCAGTACACAATTAAAATATGCAAACCAACTCTTTGAATAACAGGTCTAAAAATCAAACCAGATTGTCCACGATAAAACGTAACAATGACAGCAGAAGCCTCTTGCTCTGTTCAGTAAATCTATTTGAAATATTCTTCATTTGATGTGAAGATTTGTGCAGGGGGAAACAGATGTCAGTGAACATGTGGGTAGTAAAGTTTGCAAAATCAGGGCAAAGCCTTCAGAAAAATAAAATCAACTCAACAGAAGATTCATCACTTCACTTTTGGCACTTGGTGCCGATGGTTAACCATGTGCACTGTTTAGCTGACAGATCAGCTTCCTTGTGTGAGCTGCCTGGCTTGCAGCCACTGTTTTATCATCACACCTTTGGCTAGCAGGTATTTTTGATCTGATCTCAAGTTTATAACCACCTGTTTAATTGTTTTGCTGAACTAGAGATCTTTCTCTGTGAACTTTCATTTCCAGTAAAATACAGGATGTCATGTAGAGTTATTAATGATGATGTTAGTTATCCAGAATTGGGGTAATTATACTATAGAATATCACTTAATGTCAGTAAGGATGAAAAGCATTTTACACTTTGCTATGTGGGTTTCTGCTCAACAAATGTAATCACCAGTGAGGTGCAGGTAACAGAGAGATGTTCTGAAGGAAAACTTTGCCAGCAGAACATGCAGCTAGAGCAAGAGTAACCAGTGGGTTATCTTAAGTCTTCTCTTTTGTAACAGAATCCCAAGACATCATCTCTATCTCAGTAAAACCATGAGTGAAGCAATGATAGGGTACAAATTGTTTGTATTCTAACATGACTTGCTGATGGTAAACTAAGTCAGTAATGAGGAAAAGACATTAACTTGTAACTGTTAGGGAGATAATTGTATGTGGAATCAGCTGTTGTTGTTTGTTTAGCTTCAGACAAGTCGCTAACAAACCCATTTGTCATCACTTTCAGCAAAGACTAAAAAAAGTCAAGTGTATGAAAAACCTTTCTCAACTCAATCACAGTCACTTTAGGTCAGGAGAACACATTTCTCTTGGGAACCTAGTGCTAAGGAGTATCTGACTTGCATATGTTACAGACATAATTTTCTTCATTAAGTGAGAAAACATCACATTCTTCTGTTGTCACCATGTGCCCACATACTGTGGAACACTGACCAGATCCTCCACCAACACATCCCCCACAGCAAAGCCACAGCTCCAAGTCAGCACATGCTCTTGTGCTTCCACAGAGGAAACAGAATGTGTAAGCACAGAGGATCAGAGCAGCAAACAGGGTTAGATTAAACTCTTCCTTTCACTTTGTCCATCCAATTTTCCTGATTCAGAAATCCATGTAATTGGCAGACAGAACTCTTAGATCATTGTGTAAGCTGCTCTGCCCAACATGGTCACAGAATTTCATTCATTCAATTACTCCTCTTTTGAACAGAATATCAAATTCTGAAACAAGGCATGTCTTCTGGAAAAAAAACCTCACACACTTGTTTTGATTTAGACCCTTCAGATGAACTTCTTTTTTTTGGTGCTTAGTTGGAGTGAGGAATTCTCCTTTGAAAACATCTGGATTATTGTCATAAATTCTCATTATACTTTTACTTTGGAATTGAAGGCCACTTGAGTATTTGATACTGTGCCCTCATTGTACCACTCCTTAGGAGTTGTCAGCTTTTAATCTTTGACTAATCATTCTGAGCATCACTAAAGCTTCACACAGTAAGATTAATGTTATTAGTTGAACCACATTTTGCTGTCGGATGCATAAGCTCAGTTTATATTTAAATACAGGACCCCTTTGAAGAAGTGCAGATCTAAAAGTAGTCTTGCCTATATTTTCTCCTTTAACTTACAGAATTAAGCATCGAGTTGTGGCTGAATTACACCAGTGAATACTGATTGAAAGACAATTCATGCTTCAAAATGCATCTGTAGCTACAGATCAAGATAAGCCTAATTAATCACTTGAGAAAAAATATACATTGCAAACTAATTCCTGACTAATCAATCTTATCAGTGAGAGCAGCTTACCAGCTTTTAATTATCTTTGTTATGCAGCCTTTGTCTACACCATATAATTGCATTATTCTGTTCTGACTTACCTGCCTTTCTTTAGGTCATCTTCTTTTCCACTTTAGGCTCCCACTGTTCCCAGCTTAAAAGACTCACTATGCCAAAATAATCCTGATGCTCTTAGTGGTCTGTACTAACAGCAATGATTCATGGACAAGCACAAAGCAATACTCAAAACGTGTGCAGGGATAATTTCTCATTTAATTGGCACTAGCTGCAGAGAATCAGAGGCTTCACATTCTGCAACTCTGTGCTCTTCTACAACTGTCACCCTGCTGATCTAAGTGGTTTCTCAGCAGGGACAGAAACAGCCCCTCTATCGTCACTCTGCCCCCAACTGTTTCAATAAAAGTTTTAACTGCTTTTCCAGAAAAGGAGGAGAGGCTATGACCAAGATTTGTTTTGTATATATTACAAGAATGCTTAACAGCATCTCTTGTTGGGAAAAGCAGAAGCAACCAGGGGGGAGAGTTTGTCTTTGAAGTATGGAGGAGAGAGTAACCAGAAAACAGAAAATATTAAAGGTGTTTTTTTTTTTTTTGTGGGGGGTAAGAAATGATAAAGTGAAGGACATAGGTCAGGCAAGAGAAAGAAAAAATATAATATGCAATTGGGGTGTTTGATGTAGGAAATAAAACCAAAAAAAGGATGGGATGAGTAAATAAGCAATAAAAATATCAGAATCAACAGATGTCAGGAAAACTTCTCCAAGCTATAACACCATCTCTCTGGCTTCCCATGGTGTCTATGGTTCTCAAAGTTGCCCTGGAGCCAAACTTTTAGTAAATATAAAAGCTTTCAACAACATGTGTACAACAGCAGCATAAAAGCCCCATTCACACAGTGCCAGTCTGTACTGACCGAGTGGTTACTTCCAACAACATGTGCAGCAGCATAAAAGCCCCATTCACACAGTGCCAGTCTGTACTGACCGAGTGGTTACTTCCATTTAAAAGAAGTAGTGTAACTTGCTTGGGGTGTTAAATCCATTCACACAGTGCCAGTCTGTACTGACCGAGTGGTTACTTCCATTTAAAAGAAGTAGTGTAACTTGCTTGGGGTGTTAAATGTCATTCACACACTGCCAGTCTGTACTGACCCAGTGGTTACTTCCATTTAAAAGAAATAGTGTAACTTGCTTGGGGTGTTAAATGGCACAAGCAGGGCCTGGTTTCTCTCATTCACATCCAGAAGTACCTTTTGACTTACTGAGATGTTATTCCAGGTGGAACATCAGGCCAGAATTAGTGCCTGTTCATTCAGACACATGACATGAAATCTTAGTCCTGTGTCTGTTGCACTCAACGTGGTCCAAAACACCTAACACATTTATGTCAGTGACTCCCTCTGCCCTTGCACATAGAAGCATGCCTAGGAAGAATCCTCTAAAGGGAGATTTGTGCCTCTACCTCACCTGCAAACAGAGCTGTTCCTTTCACTGCTCACCTTGCTGGCTTGGGCCAGACACAGCTCAAGAAAGAGCATGAGGAGCAGGACAGCAGATCTGCCCCGTTCCATCTCCTGCCTCTGCCAGCCAGGGCACCACTCCTGCCACCACAGCCTGCCTGCCTTGAGAGGACATCCTTTCTCCAGTTCTCATGAGCACTTAGACATTCCAGGAAATTCAGTTCCTACTAGCCTAATTCCTCTACTTTCTACCATTATCCTCCCACTCTATCAACCCCAGCAGGCTCTCAGCATCCCCACTCACCTAGTTCCAACAGTGTCTTTAGGTTATACAAGTTTATGTCTTTGGAGCACAGCAGGTAAAATGCATCATTCTATGTGAATATTTCATATTGAAATTGAATATATACATTCACTCCATAGTTTGCATGGAAATTTCCTGATCCTCACATGGAATCATTACAGGTTAACCTATACACAGTGGGCTTAGACTTTACAGATCTGAGAGATTTGCTGCTATTTTATGTACAACTGACTTCAGTTGAGAGGGCAGAGACTTAGACCCTCAACAATTGAATATTTGGATTATCATACATAGTTCATTGCTAATGCTACAGGTATTGTGAAAACATTATATACCTCTTTTTTCTGTTTTTTTGTTCTCTCTTTAGTTATGTTTGCACAAAACTTTCATGTAGGAAAAAAATTCTCCACATCACTGAATTAATGCACGCTAAACACTTTTCCCACTGGAATGAAAATTGTAATTCCTGTAGACTCAAAGCAGGATATCCTTAAAGAAAAAAAAGAAAGAGGAGTGTGTGTTTAAAATTAGCAGTGGTCTATTTATTCAGTGCGTAGGGGAAAAGGAATGTCATTCCCCCATTTTCACTGGTGAGCTCTGACTTAAATTTACTGAGTCATAAATATTTGGCTAAAATAACTCTAAGTAATCCTGGGGTGGATTAGTGCAGGTATGGAACTCAAAGAATTGAATGACTTGTGTGAATACATGATACTTACAGGTTGGTAGGAGTTCAAGAGACGTCATCAGACGTGGCCTCTAGCCAGGACACACGTGTGAATTTACAAATTAAGTGCCCTAAACCCCATTTGACTTAACCTATTTTACTGCTACTTTCTGATTTTCTACTCCTTTTGTTATTTTAATCTGATTAAAAGCTTTGCAATTGATTCAAAGGCAGATCTGAGTTAGTACAACCATTCCCAAACTGTAGCCACTGGAGTACATGATGGTGTGTGAAGTTCAGTCATACAGTCTCAACTTTTACTCTTGAAGTTCATCAAAATAACTTGGTTTTACGTTCATCTGATCTCCTGCTTATTTTTGTAGTGAACTGATCGCTGTGGTAGCTACAGGACTGAAACCTCTTAGCCTGTGAGAATCTACAAATCCTTAAGTCTGTTTTAGTTACTCAGCAAGACAGGATATATACAACGGTATAGGAAAAGGAGGCCTCTAACCTTTAGGATGTAGGCAAAGTGTCATTCTTCCTGGATGATTTCTTTCTGTTAAGCCCTGTCAGTACCAGACCCTGCTCTGCTCCACCCCCAGTGCCACTCACAGCTCCCAATGCATGGGAAACATCTTTCAAAACTCTTAGCAAGACTTCAAACAAAAGCTTATGCTCACCATTCCACAAAACATCATTGTAAAAGACTCTTCTGTAACATCTTAAATCTGGTATATTGAATTTTTCAACGATTATTAATGTCTCAGTATTTTTTCCACATTAATTTTATCCAAACCAGTAGAGCTGTGCACACACTGTGCTTCCTTTCCTAACCAGTGTGTTATTAGAAACAGATTTCTGCTACAAAATAACCACTTTTCCCGCATTTCTCTGCACATGCCCGAGCAGCCACAGGTACTGTGCAGGTGACAGGAGGTCACTGCACGCGGCTGGACGGGGCCGGAGGCACCCGCTGCCCTCCCGGCAGGTGTCGAGGAAACGCGGGGCTGGGGAGGCTCCCCCGGCTCTCTGCGTCCTGCCCTGACCCCCGAGGGCACAGCTCCGCCCCGGG
>NW_008663329.1:0-9427 GCF_000695815.1 Acanthisitta chloris
GGCCGCGCGGGCTCTGCGGGCTCGGGGGCCTCTTGTGTGTAGTACTGAAACAAGGAATCGTGTTTGCTGCACCATACGGTTGTTTCCAGCAGTGTCGTAGAGAATTATAATGGTTTGGGTTGGAAGGGGCCATAAAGATCATCTAGTTCCATTCCCTGCCACGGGTGGACTGGAACACCTTCCACTAGCCCGGGTTGCTCAAAGCCCCGTCCAGCCTGGTCTTGAACACGGGGCATCCACGACGTCTTTGGGCAACCTGTTCCAGCCCTCACAGTAAAGAATTTCTTCCTAATATCCAATCTGAATCAACCCTCCTTCAGTTTAAAGCCATTGCCCCTTGTCCTGTTGCAAAAGGCCTTGCTAAAATGTTTATCCCTATCTTTCTTATAGGATCCTTTTAGGTATTGAAGGGCAGCAAAAAAGTGTCCCTACAGCCTTCTCCAGGCTGACTAGCACTCTTTCTTCATAGAAGAGGAGCTCCAGCCCTGTAATCATCTTCATGGCCCTCCTCTGGACCTCCTCTAACAGGTCCATATCCTTCTTGTGTGGTATTCCAGATGGGGTCTCATATAGGGCAGTTAATCAAGCTGATGCCCATACATCGTTTTGATTTTCTTTGTGGGTCTTCAGTTGGTGCTAAGAACAAAGTGATCCAGTAGTTAGGCGTGTACTGAAAGAAATTCGTAGTTCATGTGTCTGTCCACTCAGCATCTGTCCTCTGGATGAAAGTACATAGGTCTGATCCCTTTTTTTTTTCCTCTGTGGGTGGAATTGCAGAATTCAGCAGAGTTAATCTAGGAGATCTAATGCCCAACTTCAACTGTAAACTTTTTTCATCTCAGCTTTTTTCCTTTCTTTGTTTGAAGACAGCACTATCCTGCACAGCTTGCTTTCCTCCATTTCCAACAGACTGTCTTGGAAATGGCAGCAGACAAGGACCGTTGTGGTTCCCATGGGAAAGGATGTTGGGAATCATGTCTGCCTGCTTTGAGGTAGTGATCATGGGCAGTTCCCATTACTGGAAGACACATAAGAATTAATTACTGTCCTCAGGGCTGGGTAGTACCATAGCTAGAATCCATCCAGTAGACTGGTCCTATACCCTGGAGCAGACTGGTGAAGAAATTGAATGGGCAGAAGGTGCTTGATAAATAAGTGCTCAGGCCAACAGCACTGCTGCCTTTGCTATTGAGGGTACTCGTGGTTTGATTCCTCACAGCTGTGTTTGTCTCTGCCTGATTCAACAGTGGAGTTCCTTATTATTTGTTGCTGGTAGCAAACAGCAATGAAAAAAATTCACAGTGATTGCACTAGAAGAGAAGACTAGAAGGAAAAAAGTACTTGCAGGAAGAGGGAAAATTATGGAAAATTAATGAAACTATAACATTCAGAATAAGTGGTGCTGGTTTTTATTACTTAGCCTTCCCTGTTGTGTGAGAACTGAGTAAATTATGCCAAGTAGAATCTTGCATAATCTTCCAACAGATTGCCTGAATTCATCCATACTCACTGCTTTGTCTGGAAGCGAAACAACTTCTTCACAGGCTGTGGCTACTGCACTCAAAGTACCTTGTAATTTAGGGCATGCTTCCTGAAAACAGAGCTCATCTTTCAGGGATCTCCTGAGTCACTTCTGAAAACTCAGAAATTGGTCGAATCCAAAGCTTTTGATGGTGGCAGTAGAAGGTTCACTGACTGCATTTCACCTCTTTCTGTGTGTGAGGCAGGAACAAAACTGCAGAGCACTGAGGAAAGATGCTTTTGCTGTCCTGTGACTTGCTTTCCCTTCACAGTTCATTTCAGGTTTTTCTTTCATTTTAAGAAAAGTGTCCTTTTCAATCCCTCCCTGTTCCTTCTCCCAGGCTGTAACTCTTAAAGCAACAGTAGCAGAGCAGCAATGCTGGTTTGTTCGTTTACATCTCGTTTATGAAAAGTACTTGGTTTCTGTTGAACCATATCCTTTGACCTGACACAGCTGCTCTGATCATACTCTCCTTACAAGCCAACACCATCCTTACTCATTGGGCACTTTCCATCCCAATTTTATTTAGAGAACTTGGAAGATGTGCTGTGAAACCCAAATCATCACAGCTGTATCCATTGGAGCTGTTTCTAGTAACCTGTTCTCAAATAAAATATGTTTTCCTGCATACATAGTAAGAAATTAGCTTTTCTGTGCACAAGTTACTCAACAGACAGATTTTTGGCTACTGTTTCCAAGACACCAATCATTTTTTTACAGGTAGATAGTCAACAGAACAGGAACATAACACATAAAGGAGGCAAAGAAATCCTTAATTTTTCAGTTAGGCTTTTTTTTATTTCAATCAATAGTTTAACAAGTGCTTAAACTTCCCCAGCAGTTTAATCTGGAACATAGTTGAGAAGAAAAATATCTTCTATAACTTTATAAAAATAAAAAGTTTTTTTCTTTTAAAATCCTGCACTTTAGGCAAGCACACTCCAACTCAAGCAAGACAGACATTATACCTTAAAATACAGACTTCTGTTCATAGAAATGACATTCTACCCCAGGGCAGCAGGCACAACATATAAATGGTATAGAAACAGACCAAGAATGCTTGTTTGGATTTTTCTGATCCCTTTTGTCCTGTTTCTTAAATAGAACCTGTTAAACCAATTTGCCTAAGAATTTCTTCAGGTTACCATTTCTTCTGTCAGGTGGCTCCTTGAGTAGGATATTACTGAGGGAAAAGCTTTCACCTGTCTTGGCAACATTGGCAGTTACTGAAGGTACCAACATTTAAAGCTTCTGCATTTCAGCAAGGGACAAATCACTCAATTTGTAGGTCTTCCACTGCTAAACCACTTGCAGCTTAGGTTCTTTAGCAGCCAGGGCTGCCAGCACATGAAGTCAGTTGGAGAAATAAAATGAATGGAATATATTGTGTCACAAATGTTTATGGTGCTACGCAGCAGTTAATTTAGTGCGTGATGAAACCAAAAGATCAGGGAAGCTTAGCTCCTCGTTCTGTGCCTGTAACCTAGGAGAAGCCTTGCAGAGAATATGGATTGCCACATAAACCATGTGCTCTGAAGACTTATATCTTTGTCCAACTTCACTTGCATTGGCTAATAGAATACCCAAAACATATAGGCACATGGAGGGAAGCTGGTGCAGCATGTGCTAAGAATCCATATCATAAAATTATGTTTCTTTTCAACACTACAAATAAACTACAGAGGTCGCCAGTCAGATTTCTTGTAATGCATTATAAAGACCTTTTAAAAATGCTTCCTTTTGAACTACAGAGGATAGAAAAAAAAAGAGCATTTATTGTAGAGTTTGTGCATTGGGTCACATTTGCATTTAGTCTAACCATAAGCCTTGGAAAGACCTTTGCAAGTCTGTGCTTCAAAACATCTGAGACATGAATGTGCTTTTAGAGGTAAGAACTAGACAGATCTTTCTCTCAAAACTGTTGTGATTAGGCAATCCACAGAGGAGTCACAAGGCACTAACAAACTGTAGATTATTGCCGTGATGAATATAGAAGATTGTGGTGTGAAGCAGTTCCTTTGCTCTGTGCATCAGTCCTGCATCACAAGCATGTGCAGATTTCAGCTGGGATCAAGTTGTGTGTGGCACTTGCAGAGGGAAGGGACAGGGTCTGACAACTCCTAGCCATTGACAGCTTTTCAGGGATAAGTGGGAATGGCCAACAGTGGTGGAAGAAGCTTGTCTTGTATGACCTAAGGAACGTCACACCATAGCCATCCTTCTAAATAAAAACGTGAATTCACTCATGCTGCTAGGTCTCCAGCAGAAGTCAGAAATGAAGCTAGTGTTCAAGGGACTTGTTTGACTGTAATAGCTCAGTAACCCAGCTGGAGATATGCTGGTGTCAATCTGCTGAATATAAAATTCAAGTCTGGCTACAGAAAAACAAACTCCATTCTGGTTCCTAGCTACTCCTTCAGAGGCATGGTGTCTCCTTCTTGACCCTCCAGCTAAATCTGTGCTCCTGATGTCTCCCTACGAGCAACTGATCCAAAATCAGTAGGAGCAGAAAACCATCAAGAACTGCTGATCAGAACAGCCATTGTTCTTAGGGCTTGATACACCATGGTGAATTAGCTTCTGGGTCCTTCCAGCAGGCTGAAGGTGGATTTGATGGATGGATGAACAGTTTCTCTGGTGACTACTGAGCCAACCTGAGCGCTGTCCCTGACTCTTAATGAGCTTTCTATGACTTTGCATTTGTCTGAGGAAAAAATATGAAAGATGGGATCTGACCTGGCAGTGAGTCTATGATACTGTTCCTTCTCCCCATTCTCCTGCTGTCTCAAAACTAGGTGAACCAATTTTGTTTCAACTCCGTGAAAATTCAAATTCATGTTTTCAAGGAATGGTTTTGCTATAGCAGACAATATGAAGACTCACCATATAAAGCTGAAAGACCTTAATTCAAAACCTACTTTTCCTATGATCCTGAAAACAACACATTAAAGGCTTTTTTTTCCTTGACCCACTACTGGACTGGGAAGCTCAAAGCTACTGATACTGTGAAGAAACATGACAGCCTTACTCCTTATGTTTCCTACACAGGTTCCTGCTCCTCTTGTGAGCCAAAACACACATACATCAGTAAAATCCACAGCCCAAATGCTGCAAGGTTAAGCCATGCCCTCAGTTCACTCCTCATTAAAGCAGGAGAGCATGGTTCATCTAGGAACTTGTAATTCCTTGCTGGGCTTAAATACCTTCCCTACTCCCTGCAGAGTCTGCTCTGATTCGCATCAGTGCACCCAAGGATGTATTTGCCACTGAAGGAAACCTGAGAGTTTCCAGGGCAGGCTCTTGCTGAAGAATGTTCTGAGGGCTGTGCCTATCCACCTTCCCAGCAATGTGTCCCCTAACCAATGCTGATTTAAGCTCTATGAAACCATGGTGCATGTTGGGATAGTTCAGCAAGTAGAAATGGGAGGATGTGGCTGCATTTGGGCATCTCTTGCTCCTCCCTCTGTAAGACTGGGTCAGTGTCTCTCCATCTGTGGGTCTGTTTCCAGCTGTTTTCTTGGTCTACTAAGGACCACGGTGTGGTTGCTGCTGCAACCCTTCTCCTTGTTCCTACACAAGGTCACATCACTAAAAATAAGCTGCTAAAGAGGGTTGCAGAACATATTAGATCCCACTTGCTTCTTTACTTTGCCCACCTGGCTGACACAAATACTACACGTGGCATATGTAAGGGCCTCGGGAATATGAAAACAGAAGTCATCCCTGCAGCCTTGTATTGGCAGCTTACCTGTGCTCTGTGTATCTGACAGAAAAATTGCTGCTGCTGTCTGGCTTTGAAGGGGCTTGGTTGTAACTACTCGCTAGATACAAAGGAAGACCTCAAAGCAATTACATAGCTAAGGAAATTGAATGAGAAAATATTAAACCACTGATTATTTTTAAAACAATGATTGTAAAAATAGCTTAAATTACTTGGAATATTTTGGGTTTTTTTGATTAGAGGTATCAACCATTTAGCCCTTTTTGAACAGAGGGCTGTTAAGGCTGTTGATCTGCTGATTCTTTTTGCATTATGTGAGCTGTGAGATAATAGCAAGATAAATCTTTGTGGGTTTCCTCCTTATATACATATCTACATCAGAGCTGTGAAGTCAGAGGGGGAAGCTGCTATCACAGTACTGGCACAACACTGAGCCCTTCCCCAGAGTTAAGTTCTGATGAGAAACCAGGCGTTGGGGAGAAGAGTACCACAATGGTAAGATGGCAGAGACGACTGAAGCAGGATCATAATGTTCATCCCAGCAGTTAAAAAACATAAAATAAAAGGAGACCCCCTCCCTCCCCACAGAAGTCTGCAGTCCTAAAGTGCAATTACTTTTGTGCAGTCATGTCAGGCCAGGGATCAGACTGGATGAAGTTCAAAGCACAAACATCAAACGAGTGCCGTTCGGGATTCGAGGAGGAAGGGGGAAGTAAGGAAAAGAACAACAGTTCTCAGGCATTCAAGTGCATCAAGAAAATAAATGTCCCTTTTGGAAGAAAAACAACCCCCAGTCTGGTGGAATCCTGGCTTTGTAGTCATGAAAAATAAGTTTTTTTCACTTCTAGCTGAGAATGTCCCAATATGACACAGTCCAAATAAACAACAAAGCAAGAGCTGGGGCACTGGGATATTTTTCCGGTGCCCTGCTGCTATACAGCCTTATTTTATTCTCCTCTGGTGACTCTTCGGATCTGGGTACTGATGAAGCACACTGAATTAAAGGCATCTGGTAGGAAGTGGCTCTCTTCTCCGGTCGGTCGGGGCTGGACCCGTCACTTGGTCTCTGCCCGTTGTACAGCAAGTACCTGCCCCGAGCATCCTGCTCCATTTTGAAGATCTCGTACTCGGTGTGAGGTAGGCGGATGCCGAGCGCGATGCAGCCATTCGTGTGGGTGACGTCTTGCTGAACCCCAACTTGCCAGGATCCCTGTGCTCCACACTCATTCCCATTGAAGACGTTGAGCAGCGAGGCTGTGGATATATCCATGGGAGTGACCTTCATGTGATTCACTGTGAGAGAGGAAGAGGGGAGCTATTAGCAAAGAGACAAAAGCAAAGCCAACGTGCAAATTGGGGCATACCTGTTAAATCAAAATTGTCTTTCCTTGTTCATTCTTAAACAAATTTTTCATACTGCAGGTGTGGCCAGCAAATCTATTTGCATCACTTTATGTCTTTGACATAATTGCTTTTTTTCAAAGGACAACCCCACCCAACCCACTTGAAGAAAACCTGGTGGCCATATATCTCAGCCAGAGAGTAAACAGAACTTTTCATAAATTCCAGACAATCCTTTAGAGATAAAGCCTGGTTGGTTATATTAGGAGATAGGGAAAAGAGGAAACAATAAAACTTTACTGATGTTTTATTGCCATCTACATAAATCCATAAGTGGGGCTGTTTATCATGTATTTTTCATCATTTTTTAACATCTGCTACCCTGTAAAGCTAATGAAATAATTAGTTCCAATTGGGAAATTTGGAAAACACCACAGCTGCACTATCATACTATATTACCTGTCCTTTTTTGCACGAATTATAAAATATTGCTGACCTACAGAGATGCTTTTTTTCATCTATAAACATTGGCTGCAGCTTTCAATATCAAACGTAGCAGTGCTGCAGCTTCTTCACTGCCTGTATTTCAAAGGAGCTTAAGGCACATAAAGTTTATTTTCCAGCCAAGTTTTAAAAAGTTGGGAAAAGCCAAACTGAATAAGCTTTTCCCAAGCTCCCTTTGAAAGTGTATCTTTGACACTGTATATCAAGAAAAGGAGATCTGAATGGGTTTGTGCAGACCAAAACAGAAGCAAATAACCAGCCCTCATGTCTCCCAACATGCCAAAATCCCAAATTCTCTTGCAGGTCATTTTACAGTAAGATTTGCTGGGAGTTTTATTTTGAGGTTTTATTAACCGACATTTGACTTAATGGCTCTCCAGTTCAGATTGTTTGACCTAGATGGTTTAAAAGGTAATTGATAAAAATTGAACCTACAAGTTTTAACATACCAAATTAGTGACCTCGATCTGTAAGGTAAGTTGGCATATCATAAACCAGAAATTCAAGCAAAAACTGAATTTCACCCCAGGAGCTGAGCTGGGACATGCTGCATATGCAGCTCTAAAGAGCAAAAGTTCTGACAGCCTCCTATGAAGCCCAGATTAGTAAATTATTTCTTAACAGTTAGATGCTTTACTAAACTAGACCCATGCACGAAGCTTTATGCTTCTCACATGGTAACTGAAATAAGGAGGAGAAGAGCCTACAGAGTCCTTGAGGCTTCCAGAGGCTTTGCTGGGGCTGGTGGGATGTCGTGTTTTGGAGATGTTTGTTTGTTTGAGTGGTTCAGGCCTCTGAGCTCTTTCTAAGCAGGGTGCTATGCAGCTGTTTGCACAGAAAGGCTTCTCAGCTGCAGGGACCCAGGTGGCATCACCACTGAGTGCTGCTTTCCAAAGTACTCAAGGGGTTTTGGTTAGATCTGTCTAGTCTTTGGTCTGGTGGGATTAGTCAGAGCTGTCTTTAGGGACACCCTTACTTGCTTGAGGGCCCCTTGGAAAGAGGATGAAAAGACACATGCTGCTACCTCTCTCTGACAGAAAATTATTTATGCCGCTTCAGATCTGAAATGCCTTCTGAAGATGCTTTCTTCTCTCTGCTGAAGGAGCCCTAGGACACATATCTAACCTAAGACACTCTCCTTAGATGCTTGAAGTCCAGCCACTGGACTCCAAGATCACTTAGTGATGTGAAATCTTATTTGCTTGTGCTGTACTTGAAGACCTCTGCCTCAAATGAGTATTGCTTCAGTGGTGTGAAATGCCATGCGGCTGTATAGTTTGGCTGGGCATTCACACAATTCCTGCAAGCTTCCCCAGAAATGACAAACTCCTGAAAATGACAATGAAATCATCGACAACCAAACTGTTATCAGCAAACTCTGCTCTGGTCCATAGCTGTGTGACTACCTCTGCCCCCAGAGTTGCAAGTCACCCTACCTTTGAACACAAACTCTGTGCCACCCATTACTTTGGATGAGTGGACTCCGCGGCTGTAGCGCCCCTTGGCGTAGATGGTGAAGGTGGGGTGCTTGCAGACGGGGTCGGAGTAGTGGTAGTAGTGTCCTTCCCAGGTGTTGTTGTTGTCGTGGAAGATGAAGTGCCGAGTAAGAAAGAGGACCTCTGGTCGCACCTCACAGCGCTGGCTCACCCACTCTCCATGTAGCCCTATGGTCAGATCAGCCTTGGGGGGTAAGATGGGAGGATGGTGCTCGTCCGACCGGTAGATGATTCTGCATGCGATGCATGTGCGGTCATGGTTCTGAAATGATGCAGAGAGAAACCCTCATTAGGCATTATCTGTGATACAGGGCAATGAAATGGCCAGCCACTTCATCCTGAAGTGACACCAGCTCCACATTTTAAGGAATGTATTGTCATTTCTTATCTTGTTAGTGGCACTATTTGGTTTTGTATGTGTGAGACTGCACAGCAGGAGAACACTTAAGAGCTTAATTTCCTTGTCTGTATTTATCTGAAATTAACATTATAGTTCAGCTTTTTATAGGATCTAGAAAAGGCTGACTTTAGCCTTCAAATCGCACAAGAAGCTGGCAGATGGTAATTTACTGCGATAGGGCCTTAGCAACACTTCTGCTAGAAATCAATACGTTTGCCGAGCACTTACTTTGCATCCGTCTTCCTTTAGTTGTTAACTTCGGGTACTATTGATGACATGGGTGTCCTATGGACATTTTTCTTTTTGGGTGGCAGCCTGGGAGAACACTAACCAGCGATTTTAAATGTTTTCAGCTTTCTGAGCCCTAATTCAAGCTTGTGAAGTGTATGATACATCTGGATGCCATAGGGCATGGTGAAAGCTTTATGGCTCTCTCCAGCAGG
>NW_008663329.1:9444-14290 GCF_000695815.1 Acanthisitta chloris
CGTGGCAGCTCACTGCTGTGGGCCAAGCAGCAGCCTCAAGTGGCCAAGTACCCCCAGCCCCAACTGTGAACACCAGGGATGTCTTAAGAGGAGTGTCCAGACTCAAGTCTATGGCAGGAGGGAAGGGAATTTCACACTGAGGCTTCCACCTCCTGCCACCAGAAAATGAAACTACAGAGGCGTGTAGGTTGTTCCTTAGGCTAACTGTTTCTGCTTCTCCAAGGTTCTGCCTTCTTGGCAAGAGAGTTTAGCCTCTCAGTTTCCAAACTGTATTTTGCATTTTTTCAATGGCAAGAGAGAGAGAGCACCATTAGCTTTTGTCTGTTCTGCTAAACCTCAAATTAAGTTTTATGGACCAATAAAGTTTTTTAGCTCACATCATTGATGGCAAATAATTAGCTCAAGAAGAATAAATACCACCCCCAAGATAAAAGCAGTGTTGACACCCAGAGAGACTGTGGACTCCCCGTCCCTGGAGGTGCTCAAGGCCGAGTTGGATGGGGCTTTGAGCAACCTAGTATAGTGGAAATTGTCCCTAACCATGGCAGGGGAGTTGGAGCTAGGTGATCTTGAAGGCCTCTTCCAACCCAAACCAGTGTATGATTCTCTCATTATGTTTTCCTGGTGCCTGTTTTGGGCTGGCAATGTGCTGTTTGTTTACATCTCGGGACATGATGGTAGAGACTTTCTACTCAGCCAGTGACATACTGAAGGGCAGCACTCTCAGCTGTAAGCAGGCTTATAGTCAGAGTGAAAAACAAAGACCACACAGATAGCTTGTGCCTTCATCTTTCAAGGACACTACTCTCTGCTTTGTGGAGAGAGGGGGTTGCACTGAGGGCATTACTCACATCCACCTTGTTCAAGCTGTGAGGTGTTTTACCAAGGTGCAGCCACATAGCCATTGGGGAAGAAGATTTATACAAATACTTTTTCTTTGTGCCCCTTTCCAGCCCTCTTTCTGAGGTCTCTCTGAGCTCTCTCGAGAACATAAACACTGCTCTTACTTTAAAGTCCATGTGAGCTGCTATGGAGTCAGCATTTCTCCACTTATTGCCTACAGCTCACTTCAGGGGTGGCATTCACACAATCTTCATTAGTGGCCTGAGTTTCTCCAATAATATGACCATAGGTAGCTTCAGAGAATCAACATTCAACTCGCACTTCCAGATATTAAACAGTGTCTATATTCACCTCCACCCCAGGCCTGACAGTCATCAAAAGTCTTTTCACCAGAAGTGAAATCAGTGAAATGTCCACTGTTCTCCATCTCTGGAATGTAGAATAATGGTTTATGAGCAAAATAACTATAAATGGTGTAGCTCCTGTTGATCTGAACCAGTGCTGGCCAACAGCCCTGCTCTAAGCAGGAAGGAGGTTGGACTTGGTGACCTCCAGAGGGTCTTTCCCCCCCAAAACACATGGTCTTCTGGGACCCATGTCTTGATACGCCATTAAAGTGGATGCAGTTCTTTCCCACTGTGGAGCTTGTTAACTAATCTTAAGATATATTTTTTCAGCTGAATTCTGCAAGCAGGTGCAAGAGCCATTAGTACCTCAGTGAAATACAAAGAACATTTAATTGAGTAATTTAACACAACTGGTGAAGTTAGCACAGATATTCAAAAAGTATTTTTGAATTTTAATAGAAATAATGCTTTTTTTTCTTGGAGATCAATATCCAAAAGATGCCACCACTGCCTTACACAGACACCTGCAGAGATCCAGGCCAAGGTATTGCTCTGTGGAAGATGCTGATGCCTATCAACCACTCGTTTCTCCAGCCTGGCTATCCTGCCATGGGGCAGACCAGCATCACTCCTCCCTAAAATGTTAAGCGCTAATAAACTGCACTGATGACAGTAACTTTATGGCTGTGATTGCCCCAGTCACACAAAGTGAAGCCAGAAAGCAAGGAAAAGACAGTGTTATAACACTACACATAGCTTATATAAGCTGAATCATTCAATAGTAGGAGACAATTTCTGCTACAGTCCCTTCTCAATTGAAGTGAAATTGAAAGCTTTTATCATTTCCCAGAGGAGACCCTGACAGAGCAGTATGGTGGTTTGGTTTATATTCAAGTTTTGGTCTCAGGAGCTTGTCCTCCAAAAACAGTTTTTGAGCCAAGGCAATTTAACCTGGGAACCAGTGATTTCTGTTGCTCTTGTTCAAAGTCTAAAGAAAACTCAATGGAAACCCAGACTGTTGCATTTCTTGGTCACCCTTGGCTGTGGGATTCCTCTGTTATTTCTCAGGTCTAGTGGATGGACAAGATGAAGATCTGTGATCAATCCTGTTTGCAACAACATTAGTTTTTGACCTTTTTTGACCAGAAAGGTCTATCAAGAAGAAATACTTTTTTTTTGCTGTTCTAGCAGCAATTTTAAGGTTTCCTTACTCCTCTATGCCACTAAAAAACATGGATGTTATGAGTCAAGGCTCTAATGCTGGGCAGGGAGTATTCTCATTGTTTGATGTCTTCTCCATCATACTGGAAGTGTGGAAGATGCATACCAGTAATACTTGCAGTTGCTTAGTCCCTTGGCTGTGGCCAGCAGCAGAGTAGGCAGAAGAAAGTCCATGGAACTCCACTGGGGAAAACAATTCATAACTACAAGCAGCCCTTTTATCCTTATCAGGAGTGGGTTTATGTCTTGAGGCATAAGGAAGAGTTACTTCCCCAAACTCATAAAACTACGCTGGCTGCCATTACACTGTGAGCAGAGGTGACTCCTTTGGCAAACTCTAGGAAGGTACAAGGTAACTGTCAGTTGTCTGTAGCTCACCTGGCCCCTTGATTTATGCGGTCCTGAACTGCTGTAACTCTGTAGCCCTTCTAATTCTGAAGGCTTTGCACCAGCTCTTAAGGTATGGCCAGTTGTGCTGCTAAGAGACGTCCAGCCTGTCTGCCTTCTGGGTACTGATGGTGTGCCCAAATAAAGGGGCTGAGGTGAACAGGCACTTTTTGCATCAAACTGTGAGTGGGACAGGGAGAGGTTGGTGTGGTGAGGAAGGAAGCAGAAGTATCCCTTTCACAGCAGTGAGACCCTGGTAGGCTCAGGCACCCCATATGTCCATACCCCGAATGCATCACTTCACTGAGACCAGCACTTGAACCAAAGCCCACATAAACCTTTTTGTTCACTGTGACACTATCTTTCACAAAGTTCTAAAGTTCTTAGTGGAAGAATATGCCATGTGTAAACTCCCTCAGTATGATTCTTGATCAAGTAATGGACAAGAAAGATCTAGTTTTGTTATGAGGCAATTAGACTTAAATACAGAGTAATTTACATTTAACAATTGACTGTATATTTCACTCTTGCTTTTTTAGGTCAGTTGCTCTTGGCTCTTAATTACACTAGCTGAGGCTTTACATATCACTCCCTTTCCCTGTGTCTCAGGGAGATTATTTTCTAGAAACAGACGTTCAAAGAAAATAGGGAACAGAGACAGAGGACATTTGAGTCCAAACACAGTTAAGTACTCTCTAATAAAAAGCTCATTTGGGCATGACATAAACTAAAAAGCAATAAAATGAGCAACGGACAGGATGAACATCTGTTCTATGTTTTGATTATCTTAGGTGTACAATGCAATAGTTTTTAATAATGAGGTCTTGCTAGTAGAACTGGCCCCTGAAATGGCTGGAAGATCCCTTTCCATGATGGGTGCCTCCTTGCAGCTCTGCAATGCCAAATCCATAGTGCCCCAATTCCTCCCCCTCCCATGTGTTTCTTTAAAGCCAATTTCTGAACTAATTCATGAACCCATGTGTGATGAAACAAGCCTGAATCTCTGTCTGGAAACTCAGTTCTTGTAGCTGGGGAGAAAATAGCTTGTGATCTGAAAATTTCCACCAACATTTTTTCTTATCCCTCCCTCCTGCTGTCTCAACTGAAGTGGTAACAGGGCCAGAGAGCTCTGGAAGCCAAGCAGGGAGGTTTCTAATAAAGAAAAGCAAAAAAAAGGATGAGGTTCCTTGATCTTTTTCCCAATTGCTGTGGATAGTCAGAAACATAAACCCTCCCAGCATACTTTAATTTTCTCTCAAGTTCTATGGAATTCTATGCCTGCCTAAGACTAATTTGTCTCTAATCAATTCATAGTGTTTTTTACAACCCAGGCCAAAAAAACTATCACACAACTGGGATGCTCTCCAAGCAATGGTGAAATGAGCTTTGAATAACACCTAGAAAGATCTTTTTGGAAGCTGTTCTGTTTTTCTCTGAACACCTTTGTATTTTGATGCTATTAGAGAATAAGACTGTTAAGACTATAATACTCTATGGACCAAACCCTTTTCAAAATGTCAAGAAAATCTACCCTTTCCTTAGAGTTCAAGCAGAAGCTGACATTGATGCTTAATATTAAGGAGAGGACCTGCAGGATGTACTGCAAGGTGTATTTAGGGACAAAATAAACAAGCACTAAATGTAAAGGATAGGCTGAAAATATAGTTATCTTTTCAACTGCATACTTGTTCAAACATATTTGCTCTTTCCCCGTCTATCTAGTTATCTTTGTATCTTGAAAGTGTGTCTGCATTCCACTCCAAAAATTCACTCTTTGTCTGAAACAGCTCCAAATGTAACTCAACCTTTCTCCTGTAGAATTACAATAGATGACTATTCTGATATTTGCCCATTTTACATAATGGAATATTAACATTATTTCAACTATAACTTACTGGTTTTTCAGGGAAGATTCATTGCTCAGACTGCTTAGAGTCTGAGAGATGTAGTTCATTCTTAACAGAACAGACTGAAAATTAATGTGATATTTTAAATTAGATTTTTATTTTTAAAAGGACACGGGAAAATATCTGATTAAGTATACAGAG
>NW_008663329.1:14324-29779 GCF_000695815.1 Acanthisitta chloris
AAATTTTGTTGTATTAACAATTTTCCTCTGAAAATCAAATGTTCCTCTTTAAAAAATGATAAAAGGATTTTTAGGGGATTTTTTGGGTATTTTTAATGGAGAATTTTAACCACTTTCCGTCAGGATCTCTCTGTCATCTTTTCTAGTTGCAGTTGGTATTTTATCAGACCAGACACAGTGAGAAGACAAAATTAATACAAGGTAACGATGTGATTAACAATTTTCCTCTGAAAATCAAATGTTCCTCTTTAAAAAATGATAAAAGGATTTTTAGGGGATTTTTTGGGTATTTTTAATGGAGAATTTTAACCACTTTCCGTCAGGATCTCTCTGTCATCTTTTCTAGTTGCAGTTGGTATTTTATCAGACCAGACACAGTGAGAAGACAAAATTAATACAAGGTAACGATGTGTAGTAAAGTCCTAAACCATCCAAAAATACAGCAGTTGCTGTTCTAGGAGGTCTGGTGTTGGGGCAGATGTGGGTCTACTGTGACTCAGAGCTGACCTGGGCTAAGGAAAGCGAAGAAGATTCTGTGAAGTGGCAAACCTGGTCTGTTTTCTCAGTAACGGTTTGTTTTACACCTGCAAAGTCTTTCAACTTGCATGAAATTACACAGCAGATTCCCAAAGTAATTTAGGAAATTGTCTCCCCTCTTTTATCTGGAGCCACTGCACAGTGGGCACATTCTTCCCATTCCATAACTAGGTTAAGAGATTCAGGTATCAGCTCTGCCTCAGTACGATGGAAAAGCACATGTCCTTTGCAACTGGCTGGGCTGCCACTGAACTCCTTGCTCACCTCTTCCCCCCAGCAGTTTTGTCAAAACAAAACCCAGAAACAGATCTCATTCACAGTTGGAAAAGGAGGGCAGGTTGCACCTATATGGTAAGGCGAGAAGCAAGGGCTAGCAAAAGCCCCAGCACCCATCCCAGCTCCCTTCTGCCCTCTCCCATCACTTGCAATGCTCCTGACCAAGCTGTGGAGCTCATAGAAGGCAGCCCAAGCTCTGTTTGTTCACAGAGTCAGGTAGCTCTTACATTGGGGGCTTCCCTTTTGGGAGGATTCTTTGGCCATCTTGCCTGACATTGGCTATGTGACCGGGTCTGGCATGTGGCACCCAGCATATCCTCACTGCAGGGAGATGTGACGTGAGGGACCAGGCATCAGGTTTCCTCAAGCATGGACTCAGGCTTGAACTGTGTGTGCAGTGCAGACCTAACTGGTGGCCTGGGATCCTGTAGAGTCCAACAGTCACAAAAGCTGGGGTAGGAAAACCCTGCCATGTGAATGCACTACCATGAAGACAATACATCATGTATTACTGTGAGAGGAAGTACTGAAGAAGAGGGGAAAGAAAAGCCATGCTCAGCAATGATCTTGCACACCCACCCAAATACCATGTGTCATAGACAGTGCTAGATGGGACTGGAACGAGGCCTGCTTGGTCAGGATGCTTTAAACCTCACCACCCAAGAAAAATGGGTACCAGGGTTTAGTGCTAGCAATTGAGTGCTCTCAGAACAAGTATAAATGGAAACTCTTGGGAGAACCCCAATTCAAGGACATGCTTCTAGCTCAACAAACAAAGCTGGATGGCTTTGCTTCACATTGCTGAGGAGCCAAGTCCACGGGCAGGACACCTTTATGAATTGCTCAGTATAGTATCAAGCTCACTCCTCCACCACTCTAGATAACTACAGACCAAGATGACACTTTAACAAACAGCCACGAACTCTCTCCACTCACTACAAAAGTGATAATCTGCAGGCTTCCCATGACCTCATATGAAGCTGCATTGACTAATGTGCATTAGGCTGGCTCTGGGGAGTTGACAAGCACGGCTGACACAGTTATAATTCAGCCTGCCAAATGGAATGAAGAGTAACAAAGATTTAAAACTTTAATTAAAAATCTTGAAGCAAGTAAAATGCTGGAGAGAGTGGTAACTCCTTTGCAGGGTTGTCAGATGAGGATTTCTTTTGGTGGGGCACAGAGGTGCTGCAAGCAGGAAGGAGGGTGGAGATATGCTCAGATTTATCTGCAAACATATAACATATATTCTAAGATACTGAGGAATGGTTTTTATTAACTGCTCTCATGAAGGGAAAGATAGTGAAGGAATCTGAAGGCACTACCATTACACAACTATCTGATCTACAGTGTTGATGTTGTTGCACAACCCTGCATAAAACAGAAATAAGCACAACCAACATGAGATGCAAAAAGTCTTCTGGTTGTTCTTTTCTGGTATAAACTACTTCAGGCTGGGCAAAAGACAAGAACAAAGAGAAAACCAGACTTCTTCTCAGATGAATGTATTTGCATGTCATCTATCCCACTAAAACGATACTAAATGATGGTGACATGCATGTCCATCTTCAAGAACAAAGTATTCTCAAACAAAGCCGCCTTATGTGTTTACTATGCCATTAAAAAGCAATCCATATAGCCCCCTGAACCACGCAGCAGTATTACCAGTGAGTCATCCTGCCCCTCTTACAAAAGGTGAAGGAACTGTGCTTAGATGGCAATGATAAGGAAGGTGTAGCAATTTAGATACATATGTTGAGTTGATCCGAAGGCCTGTAGTTTATTTTACTAGGCTGAATAGTTAATTTTGATCTCTAGTACTGCATTTCTGTTGGGGCAGGCTTTCACTGCTATTGCAGAACAGGCAGTGATAAGTGCAGATGTGGCACATTCAAAGGCGTAGGACCACAGCCAACAGTGCTATGGAGCATGGCAAGGACCAGCCTCAGCTGGAAGCTGTTTGCTTCTCTTATCTCTGCAGGGCATAACACACACTGTTATTGTTCATAAACCTGGAATTAACCTGTTTGAATGTTCTTCTGAATATTCTTTCTTTGCTTCCCCTCATAATATCCCTTACCAAGAGTCTTTTGCAAGTAATCATGAACAAAAAGAACCCTCCAAGTGGTGGCTTAATCTGGAAGTCTAGTGGCACTACTCAGGCAAACAAAGGACTTTTGACCAACAAAATTATACTTTTTGGTTGCATATTGCTTTGCATATTTCTCTGAGGTGCTTCACATATTTAACATCTGTTTACTAACCTACACTTGCTTTCCCCTATAGACAAAGTCACTGTGTTTCAAAGAGAACAAGACTCAAATTTTGAAAAGCACAGAAAACTTTGAGCACTTTCACTGCCTGGCTGAAGGAAAGCCCAAGCACCAGTCTCCATATGTTGAATATGTGTTAGCTGCAAATGCCATGTGCTCCTGGAAGTCAGCTCCCAGAGGTGAATAAACTTGTAATAGAGAATTGAACCATTGGGATCATGTTTTCAAGGGAAAATGTGTTCCTGAAAGAGCATAGCCAGCAAATGTTTGAGCATGATGAAGAGTGAAGGTTATCCTAGCACTTTTTAGGCCTGTTGTGGTGTTCCAGACCATTCCAGCCTTATTCCTAAATAACAATCTAACTAGAATGACCGGTCATCATGATCCTATGTTACTGTCAGATGATAAAATAGCACAAGGAGTTCTTTGTTTACAAAGCATTATGCTGAGGCAATTACATGTGAAGTAAGTGTCCCAGTATTGCCTTTGCACACATTTTCTGTAGTTTAGAGCAGACATCTCTGAAAACATCTTCTGTCCTGCAGTGAATGAATACTGCATTCAAGCCTTCTTTCATGCCACAAGTCCCTGTATGCATTTGTGATTTTATGTCCAATCAGCCAGACTCCTTGGTGCTGCCCTAGTCAGGAACATTTTGTGTAACATGCACAATGACGGCCAAGCAGTTCCTCCATCCTGCCCTTTCCACCTGTGTGCTCTCCCATGCTGGCTGAAGAAACTTCATGTGCAATAGCTTGAGTCCTTTAATAACTTGCAACATCAAGACACATTAAAGATGTTCATCTCCATTCACCAGCAAGTCCTAACTGATTTCCTGAGCCAGGTTAGAGAACAGCTAAGATGAATCTATATAGTGACCTATTCATCATCTGCACTTAGGAACTTCCATGTATTTTACAGGAGGAATTTGTTTAAGGCATGTTCTTATCTAAGAGAATTCATAAAGCCTTAAGAGATGACACATTATATGTTTTTAAAAGCTCCCTGATTTTATATGAACACTTGAGATACGGTAATCTCTGAATTTATTCAGATTTGTAGCTCAGCATAAAGCTGTCTGGTTTTTGGGCAGCCCTTTTGATTTACCATCCTGTGGTGAAATCGCTGCAGGAATTTGGATATGGTCCAATTCTATTTGTTTAAAGTCCTGATCATGTGGCTTTGGCATTCCTAACATATCCAGCAATCATTTGCTTTTAATTACCGTTCATTTCAACCACACGAGTAATGAATGTGGCTACCACATCCAACTTACAGGCTGTGTAAACTCTTGAGCTGGGTGGAACTTTCTTCTATATAGAGGCTTAACTATAAATTTAACTCAAAATGTGAATCCTCTTAAATTATTTTAGGCAGGCCTTTATAAGTCTAAAATATAAATAAATAAAAAGGAAATGAAAAAAGCCTTAAATGAAAGATTCCACACAATACACCTGATTCACTTCACAAGCAATTTCCTGGCCACCCCAACCTCTTGGTATGACTGTAGAAACCTTAAAAAAACAAGTTGATTTAACGTTTCTATTTATTCATGGTGTCCAGTTTCCAAAGGAGTCTGTGACTTGTAGTTTTAAACTCAATTTAGCATTTAAACTCATTTTCAGCTGGGTCCCAGTGGAGCAACAATTAGAAAAGGAAAAGAGTTCAAAAGAGAAGGGTTATAACCTTTCAACGGTATGTTTGCCTGGACTTTTTTTTTAAAAAAAAGCACTTCTGTTACTATTCTTCCTACATTTGGCAAACACTAGGTCAGAGGGCTGGGTTGAGAAGCTGTTGGTGTAGAGGACTTCATAGTTAGGTACAAACCAACACTCAGGAATCTTTCATGGCAGCTGAGGCAAAGGTTGATTTTTTTAGGGGTATTGCTATTTTTATCATGCTGAAAGCCTAGTATCAGCAGGTCCAGCTTCTCTTGAGACAAAAGAAATCTCATGTCAAATCTAAGCAAGAGGAATCTACTAGAAAATATAAAGAGAAGTTGCACAACTGCACTGTTGTACACTTAAAACTTGTGTTACACCTGTACACTTTTTGCTGTTGAAGGCTCCAGCTGAGACTGGTGTCCCAGCAATCCAGATGCTCTATATACATATATATGCTATACACACATTGTCAGAGTCAAGCAGACCATGCAGGCAATGGCTGGAGGAGAAACAGAGGTAATGTAACTTGTCAGAAGCCATAACTGGCCAAACTGGGAGTCAAGCAGTAGCCTGCAAGTCAGGACCTGGGGCCCCCATTTATTAAGCTACAGCAGTTTCATCATGGAGAACTGGAATCTGTTTGTATTTTGATGTACTCAAGTTAACCTGTGTTTTCTATAGTACTGGTGTTTCTGTAGCCAGTAGTACTGTTACAAATGAGCATCCAGTGTCATAAATTCAGCCTCAATGATTCAGCCTCTGCCAAGACCTGGCTATCAAAAAAACCCTTTTGCTCTCCCCCAGTGCTTGTACGTATATGAAGTGGAAGCCTCCCCTGGGATCCACACTGCAGGCTCTTTCCAGCTGGAGCTCAATGGTCTGTCTGGACCGCAGGATAACAGTGTGCAGAGCAACTCAGGCAGGCAGGCTGAGCCTGCTCTCGTCTTCCACATAGATATGTCACTTGCGTCAGAATGGATGGGACCATGCCTGAAATATTGGACTTTGTGAACATAAATGAGAGTTTCAGTGCGTTCATTGTTTATGTAGCTAACCTGTCCCAAGAAACGGCTCTCTTATGCAAGTCTTGATCCCTGAAATTTGAGCATTATATTTTAGAGGCACTATATTTTAGAGGGAAAAATGGATGCGACAGTAGCAGAACAGACAGGCAGGAAAATCATTACCAGTGTGTCCTAAAATTACAGCAGAACTGGACAAAAATCTCAATTCTGTAAAGCTGGCTGATAGTACACCTAAACATTCTGACTGTAATGATATTACTACAAGGTGGAAGTATAGGCATTTACAATGTCATCTATCAGTCCATAATATGGCACCTAGGTGAGGTCATAAAAAATACTCAGCTACAGTGAATTAAATCAAGATTTTGCCTCTCTTTCACATAGTCAAAAAGAGAGCTACACTATTTTCTAGAACAGATACAACATATAGCTGGTGTTTGAGAATTTCTATCTACAGATACCTGCAAGGAAGAGATTTAGGAAAGAACCCTCACTCCCAAATAAGTAAAGTGAAATTCGATGTGCTTGTTTGAATTAATAGAAGAAAAGCAAAATTTTGATGAGAATCATGTCGTGGTTGATATGTTGATGCTGAAACTCTCTATTTCGGGAAGATTGGTTTACAAAAAAGCAACTAAATTTCTCCTTGGTCATGTGAAGAGAGCATTAAGAATTACATACAGAAACACAGTTGACTGTGGATTAAAATGATCCCTAGGGCAGGCTATACAGCAATTAAAGGCAGATCACATAAGGTCCTGAACTGTTGAAATCTGATGTTCACAGGAGGCAGACACAACCCAGTGCAGACCATTTTGAATGGAAAGCTAAGGCTTTTTCATCAAAACTCTCCCTTCCCATGTTGTATTTCCTGCTACTGCTGATAAGCTGCAGTTGATTTCTCAACTGTTTGCAACAAGTTGATTAAAAATGGTGGTAACCGATTAGCTAGAAGTGATGCTGTGGCAGTGCACTGCTGGAGCACACCGATGGCAGCAGCATCTGGTAATGTGGTTCCAATTGCTGCCTACCTTTGAAATGTCACCAGGAAAGATCTATAGACAGCCTTCCAGCTACAGGCCATCAGTGTCTACTCTTCCTGTTTGAGTTTTATTTAGCTTACTGTGGGTTGATCAGTTCCCGATGAAGCTGAGGGCACTTTGAGGCCCCTTTGAAAACTGAATTATCAAATGGAATTAGAGTCCCTTTCTAAATTCACCTGTTTTTCATTTCATTAATGCATGTGACTACATCTGGATCCATGACCTGCACAGACCATCTTTTTTTTTTTCCCCTTTGCGCTGCCCCTTCCATGTGTCTATCTTCCAATTTCCTCTTCTCGTCTTCAGGTTATGGATCACCCAACTTCCATATGCTGATACAATTTGATTTCCTCTCCCCTTTGCACACCTGCAGCTATACAAGCATCCACTGATGCCTGTTTCTCTTCTCCTTTCTCAGTCCTATATGAAACCTTCTTTTTGGCTGCTAGCCTACAGACAACGGTCCCAGTCAACCCCTCTCACCTCTGCCTACAAGTCTTTGATTCCATCTTCAAAGTGACCTTTATAGACCTTAGTTCACCAGACTACTTTTTGCATATTTGATGCAGTCACAATAACCATAGCAAAGTTACTGTTCTCACAAAGTAAGTTCTGTGATCTTCTGTTAGTTGGTTGCATCATCTGTCAGGTTGCAATTGACCACTTATATTAGAAGGACATCTACGTTTTAGGTTACACTAGTGCACGTACTCAGAAGAACTGAGTAATTTGGGCTTTGACATCAGTATCTTAAAAAGAGGGCATATATATACACACACATACCTTGGCATTTTGAAGAGGAGGTTGGTAACTAGAGGGCCGATAGTACCTCCTCTGAGTAGCATCAGTATGAATGTCTCCAAGGAACAGCTCTTCCACAAGGTGGTCTAAATTGTGGTGCAGGTATTGCTTCTCCACGCGGATCAGCTGGAGTTCGTGCATTGCAAAATTCAGAGCTTTGGTGCATTCACAGCCATTCTCTTCTCTCAGCAAATCATAGCTTACATCCTGCTCCCAGGGACTATCTTCTGGGATAAATCCAGGACACGTCTGGTTCACCAACTCACTTAATTTTTTGGCTACTGCTTCATTGTGGCATATGATCTGTATGTTGCGTAGCTGATAATCAGCTTCAGTACCCCCTCGGATGATCCAGGATGCTTGTCGAAGACGTATTTTGCCACGGATGACTAATGTGTAGATAGGGTTTGTGCAGCGATTGCCACCATAATAGAACTGATAGGCCTTAAATGTATTATTGTGGTAGAACCTGTAAGATCTTGTGATGAACTCTGGGCCTGCTCTTACTTCACAGCTGTGGGAAGAAAGAAAGTGTGGAAACAAGACTTTAGCAAGGTGGCACATCACGTGTGCTACATACAAAACCTACAAGGGTCCACAGAATACACCTTGGTACTAATGTCCCTCTGGCAAGAATGGGAGTAGATATGAACTAGCAATCTGTGGCCCGCCAATTAACCAACAATTCCCTCCACTGTTATTAATACACTGGCTCATGGTGATCATATCTAAAGGTTTTATCTTTGTAGGATTAAATACCTTGAATTATGTTTTGCTTTCTCTTTTTCTCTAAGGATCATCATATTACTCAATTCTTTGCTGATAAAAGTAGCAGCTTACTAAATATCTAATCCTCTCTTTTGCATGGTAGATTTAGCAAAAGGACTGACAAAATCAGAAAGTGAAATGCCATATGTCCATGGAACAGCACAAAGAACTGGATTCTAAGCTGCTGTAGAAGTTTCTCAATGGAGCTCCATGAACTCTGGTCTGCTGAGGACATGCAGGATCATGTTCTCAGCATTTCCACTCAAACGTTCAACAAGGGTGGCAGTTTATGCAAAACTCTGACCATTAATGCAAAACTTCTGCTTGGCTTGAATTTGGACAATGCAACATTCAGGTTTTATGGTTTTTCTGAAGGTGCAAATGGCAGTTCAATTCCACTTCCTGTTGAAAGCCCTTTTATGCCTTCAAACTTGTTCTCCTTGTCACATCTACACTTGGTTGGAAAAGATCTCTAAGATCATTGAGTCCAACCATTAACTCAGTACCATCATGTTCACCACTAAGCTACATCCCAAGTGCCACATCCACATGCCTTTTGAACCCTTCCAGAGATGGTGATTTCACCACTTCCTTGGGCAGCCTATTCCAGTGCCTGACCACCCTCACAGTGAAGAAATTTTTCCTAATAGCTAATCTAAATCTCCCCTCGTGCAACTTGAGAGAATTTCCTCTCATTCTGAAATGCACTCCTTTCTGTTGAAAAACCCCAGTCTTTCCTACTACAAGTCACTTCAAATGAGCATGTGAATATTGCCTGCTGAGACACAGAAAGCAAAACAGCTCTCTGAGTTACAAGTCATCATGTATAAAGAGTAATGCAACTAGTGAAATACAGCTTCTTAATTTCTTTTGCTAATAAAACCTATGCTAGACACATGCTCTGAAAACAAGGACCCATTCAATGGATCTAATGCATGTAGGCAAATATAGTACAATGTTATGTCTGAATAAGCATCCATTTTGGCAACTTGGTAGGCTCCTTCCTATTCAAAGAGAGATTTAAAGATATTTCACAGCATGCTGTTTAAAATCCAGACAATAAATTGATTCATCAAGACAGCTTTATAGCATGCTATTCTAATGTATATAATGCTGCTCCTTCTCCTTTCATGCAGAAACATATAAAGAGCATCTGGAATTTACAGCATCACCATATTAAAGAAAATATTTCCCCTGCTGCTTAAAGTGAGGATATTCATCCTTCCCTCTCTGCCTACTTCCCCCTTCTCTTCCCCACATATCACTCAAGCATCTTATTTTATCTTTCCTTACCCAGTAGAGACCCAGTGGCCCTCAATATTGGGAGGCATCTGCACAGTGATCCGAGCTCCATTGTGAAGGTGTTTCAGCATATGATGACACTGTGACTCCTTGAAAGCCCTCCATGCACTCTTCTCCAAGGACCGAGGGTGGGACCTGCTGTCCGGGTGGAGAAGAGCAGAACCTTCTCCCAGCCCTGCAAAAAAAAAGTGCAAATTATCTTGAGATCCAGCAGACAAGGGTTTCAACATGATAAAGCAGGTTGTGAACACCTTGTGTTGAATGACAGTTATTTGCATTGTTAGGTGTCTGGGAAAATAGCAGTTATATTTATTTTCTTATAAAAAAATAATATGGGAAACTCTTCCTTTCTGTCAGACCATGAATAGTCCACTACAGAAATTTGCTTTACAAAACACACTGGGGAAAAGAGCTTGAACCAAAGTGTTGTCTTTCCACACCCTGGAGATGTGGCTCTGAAACTGAATTTTATAGACACCTCTGTAATCTCTGGTCAGGACAATCAAAAACCTGGACCTTGAAACTTTTAGAAAGTTGCATCCAGATCCGGACATAAACTTTGTGGTTTCAGCCCACCTCTAATTTGAATGCTTCTATAATAAACTTGCAAATAAAGGCTACTCTTTAAAGTCAAGGGAAAACAGATATTAAAAGCAAAGCTTCTGCACACAGGAAGCCTCTGTGATGACTGAGGTGGTCAATTAAAGGCAGATTCTGCTATTTTTATTTTAAAGGAGAAAAGGAATTTCAAAAGCTAACTTTATCTCCAGTACACAGTAATTTTGGTTTCTAGTAATGTATACATGCAAAACCCACCAGCGTGCTCTCTACACAATATTAATTGAACAAAATGAATACATAGCTTCAAAAGGAATGTGTCTCTACTCATTTAGGCACAGTCTGCTCCTAGATATGTTGGAAAACATGGATCAGAAGAAAAGCACACATCTAGGGGTTAAAAGGTGACAAACATGAACCTTACATAATGTGTTGGAAACTGTATTACATTGCCAGAAGGAATTTAAGAACCAGAGGGCTAGAAAACAGATATGGGGTGGGGTGGAGGGGCTGGTAGAGTGGCTGGGAAGTTGGGGCAGCCATCTCAGGAAAGGGATGTCTTGCTGAAACATGCTCCCAGGGGCAGGGTCTGGGATTCATCCCCATCTTTTCTGGTGGCTTCTTAGCTGACCTGGCTCCACAACTGGGCTGCTGGGGATCACCAGTGTGTGATGCAACCCTACACCATGCTGAGCCACCTAACACAGGATCCTATGCTCTATGCCCCAGGTCCCATCTAACACTTAAGCACATGCTTGGGCAGTGTGCAGCACAGCTACAGAAATTACAAAGAAATCAGTATTATTTGGTTTTAGGTAGACACTGTTTTATACCTTTGTTATTTCCTATTGCAAAAAGACCCTAACAAAATGGTGTCAGTGATTCATTATGTTGGCTACATTTTAGATCTTCCAGAAGAAACTTGGGTAACACCTGGGAAAATGGCATTGCTAAAAATATAAATACATGCCAACCATTTATAAACAGCAATTCCTAAGCTAAACAGAACCAAGGACTTTCCCAGTAGACAGGGTAAAGAACGATCAGAAAGAACACAATAAATACCTGAATCTAAACAGTGCTCACCACCGAACGATCCCAAGATTTAATGAGATTAATGAACACAACCTCGAAAAGTCTTTACTGGAAAACCTGTTAGCTTTGTTGCAGGTTACAAACAATTCTTCTATGTAAATGAGAATTTATGGCCTTGCTTTCTAAAGGGTAATAAATACTACAGATGCTTTGATATTTGAGCACGCTGTCTGAGATGCCCTTACAGGAGCCCGATTTCAGGGCCGTCTAGAATTCAAGGCTTCTCAGGTATTTCTACATTGCTGGGCAGAGTCATTCATGTTAGCACCAAACATCTCCCATTCTGCAGCCAGAAATGGTATGCCCATGACAGGGTGATGCTCTACCTGAGCTAACCACATCTTTGGAGAGGCAGGATTTACTAGCTAGGGTTCGTGCTTCATATAGGCATCAGCACAGCCTCCTGGGCTGAAGCCAGCATCTCTGCTGTGCTATGCCATGTCTGTAGCACACCTCACCCAGAGCAGCACTTAACACTCTCAAAACCTTGGGCTTATTTGGTTTATCTGAAACCTTGTGGGTATGGGGGGGATATCGAGGGCCTTCACACCACCAGGAGAACAAGTTCAGCCAGGAACAGGTGAGTTTACCAGTACATGCGCTTTTGTTACAAATCCCAGCAAGTGACAGAGAGCTTGCCTTCTAACACCTGTCTCCATCTCTAAGCCTCCACAAACTCAAAAAGTCCACATTATTTCATCACCTCATTTCAAAATGGACTGAGCAATTCTCTCTATGGAGTCAGAACATCTTTTGGGTCAGAAGCAACAACTCCTGCAAGGTACCTGATAGAGACCGTAGCCATCAGTACTGACTTTCATCAAGGTGTCTTCTGCAGAAAAATTATCTCACACTGAAAAAGACTTTGAAAATTTACATTTCCTCCTCAAGTTGTTAAGCATTTACCATCCATCTGCCATCAAGACGAAGTTTTCAAAAGTTTTGAAAAGCATATTTATTATACCACTTGCTTTTAAGCAGTTGTATTTTGCCTAGCTCATGTCATATGATTCATGAATAGGGATGCACTTGGAAATGAATGATTTATTCATTGGAACATACTTGGGCATTTAATTTGTCCAAGTAAAAATCCTTCTGTGGGAGGGTACCATCTTGTATGTGCACATATCAAAGAAGAAAACACAGTAACCACATTAGACATTCCCAATTATTCCCTGAAGGAAATAATGAAAAGAAGGGTTTTTGAAAAGGAGTCAAAATTTATGTGGTATTCTACAGTGTCTTTTCTTTGATACAGTTCAAAAGCAATTGTGTCCTAGCTCTTCATGTCACATGTATATATCTCTGTCTTCAACTTGCCAATGATAACCTGAAACCAGGGAATGAAAGGGAGATTTACATCGATAGCCCCAGAGACCTGTACCTGAAAGGAGTCTATTTGTTTGGGACTCTATCCATCCAGCTGTGAAAAATGAAGGCAATAACAAGCTTAGGTAATCAAGACAGACATGAGAACATAATGAACACTGGCTGCAGAGACAGAGAGATGTAGAAAACACACACAATCACAGAATGGTTTGGGTTGCAAGAGACCTCAGAGATCATCCGGTTCCACCCCTCTGACCGTGGGTAGGAACACCTGAGGGACACTAGACCAGGTTGCTCAAAATCCCATCCAACCTGGCTTTGAACAGGGAAGAGGCATCCACACCTTTCTAGCTAATTTGTTCCAGGGCCTCATCATGCTCACAGCAAAGAATTTCTTCCTAACATCTAATCTAAACCTACCCTCTTTCAGTTTAAAGCCATTCCTCTTGTGCTGTCACTACATGTCCCCATAAAAAGTTCCTCTCCAGCTCTCTTGTAGGCCTCCTTTAGGTACTGAATGCTGCTATAAGATCTACGTGAAGCCTTCTCTGCTCCAGGCTGAACAACGCCAGGTTTCTCAGCCTGTCTTCATAGCAAAGGTGCTCCATACCACTGATCATCTTTGTGGACCTTCTCTGGACTTGCTCCAAGGGTTCATGTCCTTCTTACGTTGCGGAACCCAGAGCTGGACACAGTACTCCAGGTGGAGTCTCACCAAAGCAGAGTAGAGGGACAGAATCACCTCCCTTGACCTGCTGTCCATGCTTCTTTTGATGCAGCCCAGCATGTATTTGGCTTTCTGGGCTGCAAGTGCACATTGCTGAAACATATTGAGCTTCTCATCAACCAACACCAAGTCTATCTCCTCCTGATGCTGCTTAGCTCAATAATGCTAAGCAACTACACATAAATAGGACCCAAATATCAGAACATGAAATACAGTGTGAAATTAAGAGAGAGCAATAGGACCTTTATATATGCTTGCCTTGCCAGGGCAAAGAAATACTTAATTTAGCACAAAATTTGTCTTTACAAAGTAATTATTTCAACACTTCTGTAACTATTGGCATATGCCTGTAGATATAACTACCATACAAAGGAGATATAACTTCCCCTTTGTACCATCTGCAGATCAAACGTCAAGACCAGTGATATGCTTCCCACACAGAGCATTAAACCAAATACCATCTTCCTGTGTTTTATGTCACAGCAGGTGCTCAGAGGAAGTAGTGTCCCCCTGTTCCACCCTTGGCAGCACACAGAAGGTGTTCTGCAAAAGTGAGGTCCTGCAGGGATGATATTATTAGTTTTAAAAGATCCATCTGGCCATGTTAAATGGGACATTGCTGGAAGGCTCAAGGTTAAAACATGCATTGACAAAACTGGGAAAAGAATTTCATGACTCTTTAGAAGCCCACTTTGGAGCCTAGATGCAGTTGCAACATAGTTGGAGCCATTACTTTCATTCAAAGGGATCCAAGTCCGCTATTCTCTACAGCACTGACAGATGGCAGGTTTCAGTACTTCCATGACTGAGTATCTCAGACTCAACTGAGAGTATCTCAGACTTTCTCTCTGACTGACTAAATTTTTGTGTGTTATGATAGAATCTTACCCACTTCTTAAAAAAAATGAAACCAAAATCCACCCACCATGTTATTACTCAAATGTGTGACAAGCTTCAAACAAAAAAAAATAATCTTAGCATGAGACCAATAGCAATAACTTTGTGAAGTCTCTGGTTAGCTCTCACTTTAGCTAAACCACAACCAGGAATCATATGATTGTATTACCTACCCCATGGTGTCTGCCTTTACAAAGGAGCAAGTCCAAAAAGAAAAGGAAAATTCCAGAATCCATCAGAAATGGCAGGCAGAATAACAAAGCAAAACAAACATAAAACATCATTTTATGATGAGCTCACATCCAAATTCTCTTTCAAAATCAAGGCCTAGCAGTCCACATTACAGCTTTAGCATCAAACTAATTGAATATAGAATAGGACGTGCTACAGCTCACTGGGGATCCCTGCCCAGGCCCTCACAGATTGCACTTTACAGGAGCAGGATGCAACATCTCTCTGAGTGGGAAAGTAGAGGTCTGCACAGCTGCCACTCCAGTAAGATGTGGAAAGGAGCACACACCACACCAGACAGAGGGCTTGAGGCTCTCAGGTTCAGCTATAAACCTGTATCTGATGTGGGAACAACCATTCAAGATAAAAATAACTGTTAAGGGAAGATAGGTTCCTTTCAAGTTCTTCAAAGACTTCTGCACATAGCTGCGAGTAAAATACAACTCTTAAAAGGGTATTCTGTTGGCAGCCCATTACCCAAATGTGTTTCAAAAATGGTTACAACAGAGCTCTCTGCCAACATTTCTGCAAAAAAGCTGTGAGCTGCTAGAACAAATGTTTTGGTTTTCTGAAAAATAGTATGCAAATACCATACAATTGCAACACAGATAATGATAAGTAGAGTTGTGCTCGAGCACAAATAGTTATAACTTAATTCGTGCCTAAACACCCTGGCCAAATTCTGTTCACAGCTATGCCAGACTGCTAAAGTATAAGGGAAATAACCTTAAATCTGTTTAGATTTTATCAGTTTAATGAACACCTCCACCAGAATCTAAACCATGGCTTCAAACATGTCCAAGTGTAGTGCTTCAAACCAGTCTCAAAGCTACCAGGTGTTTAGCAGGTTCATCCTTTGCTAAATGGGAGAATAGATGTTACCTGAAAGTAGGATTCAAACCTGAATTAGACTGGGATGGCTCAGCAGG
>NW_008663329.1:29790-33820 GCF_000695815.1 Acanthisitta chloris
AGCAATGTAAATACAGAAGAGCACAGTTTTATTATTAATTAAAACAACCCTGAGTGACAGCACAAGTTCAAAATATGTGATGGCTTCATCTCTGATAGAAACATTTTAACATTCATGCTTTGCTCCTGCAGCAACCTCTTTTCAAGTTAGAACTTGTCTGAAACTTGAAAAACCTTACAACAGATAAAGAGTAATTGGCTGGATTAACTTTATAGCTCTCCTTATCTGGGCAGTTGCCCTGCACAATTAAATAAACAGACATTTGGATTACACTCTTACTTGATGTGGGATAGCGTTAGATAACGCCTATGACAGGCATTTAGCTACAGCTCAAACTTACATAAGTGCCATGGAGAATATAATGTTTTGTTACCAAGTCTCGAACTGTGTTTACCAGTGTTTTCCCTGCAGTTGAAACTTCAAAGAGTCCTTGCAGGATTGGGACCTAAATTAGCTACTACAAACAAAAGAGTTGGGAAAGGAAAGCCGAGTTTTATGGCCATGGAAGCAGACAGGACAATGACTTCCTTTCACATGTATCTGTCCCCTCTCTTGTGCATACAGAGTTTCCAAGTACAGCTAGCAAAGGGAGGTGAAATGAATGTTTCAGACCATAGAAGATCCTGAGGAGAGATCTAAAGAATGTTTAGATGACACAGCTAAAAAGTAACTCCCCCAAAGCTGACAGGCCCATTATTGAGGTCCCCTGTTACCCTACAGCTTGGTCCTTGCTCAATGCCTCCTCTTGGAGGAGGTCAGAGAACCAAGCACCAAACAGTTACACAGCACATAACCTCTGGTTAGTTGAAGTTCTTAATTAGGATGGCTGCTGCTACCCATGTAAGGTGAAAAGGCACTGCCTGGAGCACAGGCTTCTTTATGAAATCCACCTCCCTTTAGGGCAGCAGGAACTCTGCCACTGATGTGAGTGGATGCAGTGCTGGGACGTCAGTGAAGTTCAATATTAGAGGTAGTTTGGTCTTGCCCTCTTTGAAGAAAACATCTGCTCTGTGTTAGAGACATCTGCCCACACCTTGGCACTGGGATTTACTCAGGCGGAACTGCCCCCAGCTTCACTGGGACTTGTGTCTGAGCAAAGACAATGCTAAACAAGCTCACTACATATAACCTACCCTCTACCAGCCCTGCTTAAAGCATCACCTCAGTAATGAAATGCTACCCTTTCCTTGAACAGCTGAAATTATTTGCCTTCAGTGCAGCTGAGGCTAGTTTTGGGCCTCATTATGTGCCAGCCTACTTCCTACAGACACTCTACAAAGCACAAGAAATTGCTCTTACCATCGATGGCATTTACATCTTACCATTGTTAGTCCACAGTCAAGCTACAGAGATGAGCAAAATGGAATTTATACTGACAAAAACATGGATAAAATTGAGTCCATCTTCTAACTCTCTCTGCAAACTCTACAGGTCTTACACTAACCAGCGTGTCTTCCCATCTTCCTCGTCTTCCAGATTTTGAAATGCATTATTAAACCAAACAGATCACATATGTCCCTAGCATAGAGCACAATATATGTTCATTTTAAGGCAATGGGTATTTATATCTTCTGATGCATTTACTTATTATTTTCCTGAAAAAGTTTTGAAATAAAACACTTCTATGTAACTAATCTAAGATACATTATCAGAGAACTTTTAAAAGCATAAACCATTTCAGTCTTCTCTTCATCATCTTTATTAGTACCATTTCCATGATGCTATCAATTAATTGCTTTAAAGTTTCTATTCATTACTCTAACAGTAGCATAATCAGGAATACACAAAAGTTTCTTTTGAGCATTTGCAAAAAACCAAACAGTTTACATTTACAAAAGAAATTAGCCAAATTTGTTTTGAATCCACTTGAACGTAGCTCTTATTAATCAGTTCTTTTGGAGCTGAATGATCTTAGTGTTTGACATCTGAAACTTCTGTGGCTTTTTGTCTAAGCAAAGAAAACAGTGATAATGGACAACTTCCAGCTGCAAACCTTTTTTTACTTTTTCTTCTTTTTTTCTTTTTTTTTTCTTTGTGACACTGTACAGGTTTTATTTTGATTAATGAAGTCAAGTTTTCCCAAATTTCAATTCAGTGATGTTAAAATAGTAATTTCTTAATGTAACAAAAGCACAAGCTTTAGCCTTACAGAACATTTTAACTTGTGTTACAAAGCTTTAAGCCCTAAAAATCCTCAGCCACCCACTCACACTCACTCACTTTTAACTCTTAAATCACCATATGCAATAGAAATGCAAAAAGAAAACATCACATGCTGTAAAGAGGCTTAACACTGCAATCCCTTGGGACTGCTGATTATTCTTACATACTACCAATTTGGGCTAGCCACTGACCAAAGGATGCTCCTATTGACTCAATGGCATGGAAGGAAAAGCTCTAGACCAAGTTAAACCTAAAAGGGTAAATACATTTATGTGGACTACGTTTCAGTGAATTATATACCACTGATATAATTTTCAAGTTTGTCAGAGAGCAGTAGTTTCCAAATGCTTGAAACTCAGATCCAAACTGTGCACTACTACATTACTGAGGTGTTTGTCTTTATATACAAGTCGGTGAGTTATATCTTTCTACAAGAACTTAAATTTATGTTATTTGGTGAAATGTAACTACAGATGGAAGAAATAGATGATTTTCCTTCGTCATCCTCTTTTGGCAGCTGCTGTTTTGATCTGATCACTGGCCCTGATTTGTTTCCTGCTCCAGCCAGGGTTCAGCTCTGCTCTGTAATTCCAAGCAGATGAGCCAGGGAGTCCAACCCTGTAATTACACCTCCTCTCTTTACCCTCTAACTTCAAACCTCCCATTTCAACTTTTACATCTCAGATCACAGAGTTTTAAAGAACACCTCTGGCATCCTGTCAGGTCTGGCTCAGCTAAACATGTTTCTATGCTCTCTGGATTTCATAGCTGAGCAGTGAGAAGGGTATAAAACCCCCTCCTGGGGAACACGGTCTCTTACTTTTTCTTACTCAAATAAAAATACACCATCAGAAGCCCATACTCTTTATTATTTATTAAATACCATCTGTGTGCTTAGCACTTGTACAAACAGAGAGAGACAATCCCTGCTCCACAAAATCAATCCCAGGAACAGACTTGAAATCCTTACCCCAGCTCACAATTCTCACACTGAATCCATGTAGGTCACTTGCATTGTAACAGTTAAACTCCTCTTTTTACAAATAAGCTTGGGGTCCTAAGAAATTTAACCAAAGAAGGCTGGATGCTACAAAGTACTTCAGAATCAGGAATACTCGTCGAAATGATGCTGTAACCGAGTAGTTTGAGCCACACTTTCAGAACGGTATTGCCCCCAAATTTTTCAAATCTGGCTGCCAAATGTTAGACATACCTAAGCAGCTCATTAAACAGCCTCCTTTTCACAACTTGTTCTTGAAGAACACTGGCGTTCTGGAAAGATGGGCTATTGGTTTAAGTGCCTAAAAATGGATCTAGAAACTGAACTTTGAAGTTTAAATATGATGACTTTTCTCACTAAACTTTTGCCTACTGTGCAATTTCAGAGAGAGATCAGTCCAGGGTTAAGCCAAAAGACTGCCAAAGCAGGACTATGTGTAATGACACCCAGAATCTCTGTGCTCTGCAGCAAAACAATTTTAGTTGGGCACAAGACCCGGTGCTGGCACACTGTTGCCGAAGGCTTCCCAGATAATACCTCCATGGCAAAAACCTCTTCTCAAGAAGACGTGGAACGTGGGCCCCGCAGGGTGTCTGGGCCGAACTCACCGGAGCTTTGTAGAACCAGCCCTCGCCCGGAGGTGAGTAAAGCGACTTTGCGTGCGGTGCCCGGACCAGCTGCTCTACCCAAGCAGTCACAGGACAATCCGCCGACACACACTGCGGAGCGGGACGCTTTCCGCGGGGTTTACACGCTGCCACGGGGGTCAGGCAGAGCCAAAGGCTCTCTGCCCGCTTCGCCCCCCACACGGACCGCTGCGCTGCCCGACCCCTGCCCGAGCAGACAGCACCCAGCACCGCGGCCACG
>NW_008663330.1:0-1740 GCF_000695815.1 Acanthisitta chloris
GGTCCAGGTTATCACAGTGATCATCACTGGCCTCCTGCTGGTCTGTGGTATCACAGCGAGCGTCTCTCATCACCGATCTGGGGTATAACGGCGATTTTCCTGCACCAGTCCGGGTTATCACTGTGATCATCACCTTCTGCTGGTCTGGGTATCACAGCGATCCAGCTCAACACCACACACCGGTGTGTTTTACAGCCATCATTCAACTCCCCCAGCCAGTCAAAAAAAACAGAGGGTTCTGTTTGTAATCCACAGCACCAGAAAGTCAGATACAACATAACACACCGGTGTGTTTCACAGCCATCACTCAACACCTTCAGCCAGTCTCAAAAAACCAGAGGGGTCCCTCTGTAATCCACAGCACCAGAAACTCAGATACAACCTAACACAAACGTGTGTTTCACAGCCACCACTCAACACCCCCAGCCAGTCAAAAAAACCAGAGGTTTGTAATCCACAGCACCAGAAACTCAGATACAACCTAACACAAACGTGTGTTTCACAGCCACCACTCAACACCCCCAGCCAGTCAAAAAAACCAGAGGTTTGTAATCCACAGCACCAGAAACTCAGATACAACCTAACACAAACGTGTGTTTCACAGCCACCACTCAACACCCCCAGCCAGTCAAAAAAACCAGAGGGGTCTGTTTGTAATCCACAGCACCAGAAACTCAGATACAACCTAACACAAACGTGTGTTTCACAGCCACCACTCAACACCCCCAGCCAGTCAAAAAAGACAGAGGGGTCTGTTTGTAATCCACAGCACCAGAACCTCAGATACAACCTAACACACCAGTGTGTTTCACAGCCATCACTCAACACCGCAGCACCAGAAAGTCACATACAACCTAACACAGCGGTGTATTTCACAGCCGTCATTGAACACCCTCAGCCAGTCAAAAAAACCAGAGGGATCTCTCTGTAATCCACAGCACCAGAAACTCAGATACAACCTAACACAACGGTGTGTTTCACAGCCATCACTCAACACCCCCAGGCAGCCAAAAAAACCAGAGGTTTGTAATCCACAGCACCAGAAACTCAGATACAACCTAACACAAACGTGTGTTTCACAGCCATCATTGAACACCCCCAGCCAGTCAAAAAAAAAGCCAGAGGGTTCTGTTCGTAATCCACAGCACCAGAAACGCAGATACAACCTAAAAAGCAGAGGAGTCTCTCTGTAATCCTCAGCAGCAGGAACTCACATGCAACATATCACTCTCTTTTATTTCTGTTGTTCATTATGTCCGGGGCGCCAGAACAAGCGATTACCAGCGACCCCCACCCCAAAAATTGTGCTTCCGAAATCTCTTGATGTCGATTCCGCGGGGGCGGCCGTGGGACCCCCCCGTGCCACGCACGGCAGAAGCCCTTTTTAAAGCTGCGCCTCCTGCCCCGCCCGAGGGGCACCGCGCCAGAGTACCGCCTAGCTCACGGCGAGACACCCTCCTCCCCGCAAACACACCGCCTCAGCGCTACTCCTTTATTCATTCCCCGTATAGATATTTCCTCGTTTCCGCGTTTTTGTCGGTTTTTCCTCTCCAAAAAGCGCCGTTTCTGCGCCGTTTGGCCTCGTCATTTCTATGCAAATCACGCGCGGGGTATGCCGGGAGCGCCGCTCCCGGGCGGGGCCTGTGGCCGAGCGGATCGAATCCTGATTGGCTGCGGGGCTCGCGCAGGCGGATCGGCTGCTGATTGGCGGATGAGGCAGCACTTCCGGGAAGCGGCGCG
>NW_008663331.1:0-65504 GCF_000695815.1 Acanthisitta chloris
GGTCCACAAAAAAACCAACTCTAAATTAGTGGAAGCTGATGCTTTTGAGTCCTCAGTCTGGGGCACCTAAGACCTGGCCTTACAGAGAACTGCTTGTTTTAGGATAGCTCATGTGACACAAAATAGCACTCCTTCAGCTGCATGGCACTACAATCTAGCAATAGCTCTTCTAATTTATCCTGGTTGGATCAAGATGTGAACTTGAAAAAAACAAACTCAAAGCACCACGGTCCAAAATGTGGTTCAAGAGATTAGCTTTGCACCACACATAACGAATTCACGACAGAGGAAAAGATCATCCTCACTGCTCCTGCACAGCATTCAGTTGCTCAGTTGTCAGAGAAAGCAGTGCCTTTCACTGGCCCTTGGCTCAGCACACAACTTGGACTTCTTCCCTGTGGAACAATATATACAGTGTGTCATGAGCTCTGCAGAAAGCCCTGTGTGTGATGATGTGTTTCCCTCTAGAATACACTCTTGCTTCTTGCTGTGCATACTTGGAAATGGGATAAGGTGAGAAGGGCTGAGGCTGGAAGCAGCTCAGCTCTCCCTCCAAACCCCAGCATAACTCCTGCTACAAGAACACATGGGCAAATTATTGACTTACCTGGTTTTAAACCTCACCTTCTGAAAGAAGCATCTATCTTAGCGATAATGTGACTATAGAGCAGCACCTAAATCATTTTCACAGTTTGACAGGCTTGTTGCTAGAAAATGAGTGCAAGATACTTCAGTCAGAAGGGCAGAAAACCACAGTTAGAGCAAGGAAGGGCTTGGTTTCACCTATAGTCTCAATATTTGAAAATTGACGCCTCTAGGCACCAATCGTGGGATTAATATGAAGGCAACAGTCTCCAATTTACATTCATAGAGTCTCCTACAAGAAGAAGGAGAGAATCAACCAAAGCTACAAAGAAACTAACTCCAGTCTACTATTGACACTGACAACTGCTACAGTAAAACCACACAGGAAAAACAAGCAATGTCCAACTACAACATAATTTATCACTTTGGTAGCTCAAGGAGACCACTGGTAAGCAAAAACCTACTCAGAAAAGCATGAGTCTCAAACACATTCATACTCTGGCATACTCCTTTGGCTTCTAATGAATAGTAAGAAGTTGGTCCTTCTACTGGTCTCCTTTCTGACTATTCATAGAGATTTTATCACATGTCACACATCACCTCTAGTCTTCACAAAATCTCTACTTAAACAGGTAGAGCAAAGCAGAGGATCTCCATTTTGCCAAACAACTCTGTTCAATGCTCCTACTCTATATCCCAGTTTCCTATCCATGTGCAGTAATGCCTGCATGCTGAAGGAAGAAAGAGCTTTTGCAACATCTTCCCTTTTTTTTCCCTGTCCTATCATTGGTCTATTCTTTTGGCCACATACACAAGAGTCTTCAAATATTCAGGGACAATTAATTTCACCAACATTAAATGGGTATCAGACAAGTCTAACTTAACCAAGCTCTTTCATGGCCAACAGAGAGGACCAGACCCCTCTACCTGAGGCAGCTGGGTGACTCAGTCTCAAAAGAGGATCCATTTTATTAAGGGCCAGTCCTGGGAACTCTTGTTCACATAAGCAGTCAATAGCACTGCTTACCACTCCTACAAATTCCAAAACACTACAATTGCTCCACAATACACACTTGTGTCTCTTCTACTGTTTGTCCTGGCTTTGGTGCTACAGAGGGACAGCCATCTCCAATCACCATGGTTCCAAGACAAAAAGCAGACTGAAAAGCACCATGGAATGAAACCCATTTTCCCCCCAAAATGCAATTTGTACTTTTGCAAAAGTTGCTGTTTAAGTGCCCACAGTTGCAGTTCAGATTTTCAGATTCTCTGACTTCAACAGGGTTTTGTTGGTTTGTTTTCTTTATAAATATGGCTTACAGAAGAGACATTAGGTGATTTTATTTTGAAAGTCCTAGTATATATGCACATATGTGTGTGCATGTATATTAAGTGCCTTTCCCATTTACGGAAAAATTAGTGGTCACCAATGAAAACTAAATGTAATGTTAATAATAAAGAACACAGAAAAAGCCTACAGCTAGTCAAGTTGACAAACGTTATTTAAAACTCATGCAAGCAGTAATATGAAATTGCTTAAGTATTGCAGTACAAAATTGAATCTCTTCTGTTCTTTAACACTTGAAAAGCTGCAAGTTGAGTGACTTGATTTGTGCTTCCATATGATTGCCTCACTGTCTCTGTTCATATTATGTGTGTGGCTTGTCTTTCTTCCTATTAAAAGATAAAATGCCTTTTTTTCACAAGTGCATAACAGTGGATATCCTCCAATTCTACCCAGTACCTCCCAAGTCTTCCTTGGGCTTGATGAACTGTCTGTCTGCACAAAGTGGACAAATATGCTGCACAACTCCTTTGCAGTGAATGCGAAGCTGAAAAGGAGCAAAGATGTTCCAGAGAGCCAGGAAGTCCTTATGCAAATGGACAACTGGAGATACTGTTGATACCAAGAGACAGTGAGGGATCTTCATCTCTCATTTGGATTTAGTGTCATTTCTCCACGTGGTTGCATTACTGCACCTGTGTTTTAAGATGAAGTTTTCCTACTGTTTGGGCATACAGGATTAATAATGTTGAGGGGTAAATAACAGAGGAGAAAGTGAGCAACTGGAGGCTAAAGGATCTCTGAGATCTTGGAGGGCTGTGCCTAGTGCTATACTGAATGTCACTTCTCCCCCTTCCAGTAAACTCACCTGAGTGTTTTGCACTTTATCTCTAAGCATTTATTCTGACTTAGAATAAATGAGAAGAAAAAAAAAAAAGAAAAAAAAAAAAAAAAAGAAATGACAGGTTTCTTCTTGTTCCCTTAAAAAGTATCTGAGGACTTCTCTTTTTTCATAAGTGATTTGTACCTCCTTTGCTGTTTAAAGGACAAACTGCCTATCAGGCAGAAACAATTCTGAACAACTGAATAGAAGTGTTGCAGATACACAACACACAACAGATTACAAAGGATACTGGATGGAGATAGGTTATTACATGTCACACAGCAAAAGGATTTTATATTTCTTTTTACATTTCCTATAAATGTTTCATTAGAGCTTAAATCAGCTAGCTTGTCTGACAATGGAGTGAAGACTATCACTGGGCATGCAAAACAATTAATTTTAGTTTTAAAATGAGAAAGAGCTTAAACAATGACGTTGACAAACAGAAATGTTACTATTGGGTTTGGACTACTATATGAATATGTATTCTCCTTTTAGACCAACTTAAAAGGCCATCACAAGCTCTTGTCTACCATCACCAAAACCAATTCCTATGTTTTCATGATTACCAGCAACACCATGATCTTCATAAAGATGAGGATGGCATATACGTTAATGATAGTCTTAAGCTGATTTATCATACTGCCCTGGTGCTATATACTTTAATCAGCTGCAAGGCATGACTAAAAATCCATCCAAGGTAAAGTTCAAAAAGCATCCTGTGGTCTGATACCAATTCTATGCCTGTTCACATAATCATGTATAGTCAGCAGAACATCTATCCCCAGGACCAGAGTGCAATAGTTTCATTTATTGAGAAATTCTGGGTAGCCCAGTAAGCAGCTATGAGATGGAGCTCTGTGAGCTTCCAAATCCCAGACTGGCAGCTAGTAAGCCTGAAAGAGTTACCCTGTAAAGCACGTGGTTTAAGGAACACAGGCTTCCAGACCTTGAAGTCTCAAGAAATTATGTGAGACCAAGCCGAACTCTCCAAACAGAACATACCTGTGTATTTTCAGTAGGTTAATGGTAACTGCAAAAATATGATACATTCATGAGGCACCAACATGAGCCTTGGATACAATCTGGCAATAAAGTGAATATACCACATAACTGGAAAAGCCTTTCTCAGAATTTTTTCCTGAAAGAGAGGGGCATATGCTATCCTTCAAAAGAAGGAATGAGTAATGCCAATCCAGTGCAGGAACTATTTCCTTTTAACATACAAAAATAATTCTATGGTTGAGGGTGATTATATTTCCTCCTGTTCCCTAGTAAATAATTCTTCACCTCTCACATAAATTCAATAGCATTTCTGCCCCCTTGTTCTCACAAAGGCAATAAAACCCATGACCATGCAGAGACACATGGCTTTAGTTTCTCTATCATGAGATATAGTCGTGGGCTCTGGAACTGATTTTTTTCCCAATAAACTCAATATAATGCAGGGAAGAGAATAAATACTGAGACTGGCTGAGATTCCACCCAGTTGAAGTTCATATTTGTACTTTGTAATCAGCTAAAGCAATGATGAGCACTGATATGCATGCTATGTACTTACCTGATACCACATTTTGAGCCTGAACCTTTGTCCGATTTTTTACCATAAAATCAATGAGTTGAAGAAATTTTAAGTCTCCATCACCTCTGTGAAAGGCAGAACCTGTTTATCCAAACCATGTAAAGAACATTCCTATGACGAGTGGCTGAGGAACTTGGGGTTGTTTAGCCTGGAGAAGAGGAGGCTCAGGGGAGACCTTATCACCCTCTACAACTACCTGAAAGGAGGTTGGAGTCAGGTGGGGATTAACCTCTTCTCACAGTCAACTAACAACAAGAGGACAAAGTCTTAAGCAGCACCAGGGGAGGTTTAGGCTGGGCATTAAGAGGAAATTCTTCACAGAAACTGTGATTAGACACTGGAACGAACTGCCCAGGGAGGTGGTGGAGGTGTTTAAGGAAAGACTGAGCATGGCACTTAGTGCCATGGTCTAGTTGACATGGTGATGTTAGGTCATGCGTTGTACTCGATGACCTCAGAGGTCCTTCCCAAACTAATTGAATCTGTAACAGTAGCAAGTCCAAGGAGGCTTCAGTTGGGCTTGAGAGCACTGTAGCAGTTTGATGACTGAAAAGATTAATTACAGCTTTGCAGCTTGTCAGGCTCACCTAAATACACTCAGGACATCACAGTTTTCAAGTCATTTGGGATGATTAACTGTGGGATAATTCCAGATTTCAGACTTTGCCTTTAAAACTCTCTCTGATGACTATGGAGGAGATATGGAAGGAAGACAGGAGAGAATGAAGTTATTCCTTTAGGAAGTGCGAGGAGGTAATAAAATTTGGATGCAGAAGTTCCTCCAAACTCAGATATGGCAAATACTGAGCTAATACTCTGGGCTGGAGAGTTAGCAGGACCTTTATGGAGCGTTAGACCCTGCCTTATCTATGGCAGATAACTGACCCTTCCGTACCAATACAGGTGACAAGAGGATCCCAGTCATCAAAAGGGCCTGCTCAAGGGGAAGACATTAAAGACGCTTGGAAAGGGTTTGTTCACTTAATAAACTTGCCGGTATATAGATGTTAATGACAGCACTTGTAATTTTTGAGTTCAGCAAATGTGATGAATGCTCCTAGCGTGTGAAGGAAAAATTTGCTCCAAATCCTTCATTAAAAATTTGCAGAAGAACTTTTGGAATCTTTTTCCTGAAACTCTAAAGTTCTAATATATTAATGCTGTGTTTGTGTAGTCTAAATATTATCATTTCTGCTCCACAGACACTTCCTGTGACAACAACCAAGACAACGAACTGAACCTGCTGAGACAGCTTAGTTTCCAGTCAGAGTTGTACCAGAGGTTTTTGTACACAGCAAACTTGGACAAAACACTGAATAGGTACATTATTTAACCTCCCTTTACCTAAGTTTACCTCTGTGGAATTATTCCCATAAGGGCATGTGCTAAGTTCATGTTTATATAGTGCCTGTACCTTTGGATGGAAATTTTTCTAGAGTTGCTAAACATTGTTTCTATTATTGAGCAATAAACAAGTTATTTGTGCCAACAGTCCAAGTCTTACCTGGGCGCTATTTTGTACTGTGGTGTGAGAAAACTGTTTATTTTCTTTTCTTTTAAATGCCAGCACTTTTCCAAATTTCTACAAGCATTCGAGGTAAAGTGCTTTTGATCTTATCACCTTAATGCAAAACAATTAATGCACAGAAAAAAAGACTCTGCTTACAGAAACCTTTCTACATTGCAAGTGACTATACATTATTTTAACACACCCAGTCAGCTAAACTTTCCACTGTAGCTGTAATATAACAAACCAAGACTGCATCTGCTTTGCAGCCTTTCCTAATGTCTCATATCCTCCAAAATTCTGTAAAAAAATTTAATAAATTAAAGCTTTCCTACAGAAGAGAATGTCCACATAGAACTCCACCCTCCCTCCCAGCCCCAATAAATACCCAAGTTTCAGTATTTGGACCTTGTCTGATCTCACCTGTACTTCAGCACAGTGACAGAGAGGTGAGCTGCTAGAAGGTAGGCACCAAAATATTCAAGAAGTAACACCATGCAGAATAGCTGGAACTACCTGACTGTTCATAATAGCACAGTCTTAGCCAGTTCAATCCTGAATCTTTTCTTAATCAATTCCAACTTTCAGACAATCTAAAACTTCATATATGTTAGACAAAAACCACAAAAAACTAACTCAGTAGTAACACATTATTTCAGCACACTGAAGACATGAATAAAGCAGAGAGACATTTTCATTGGTGCAGATCTGTAAAAAACATCTCTCAAAAATGAGCTATGGGGGCACAATTTCCATTAAGCAACCTGATAAAAATATCCACAGTTGTCTTTCATGACCTGGTAGTACCAGAAAGCTTTACTTTGGCCATTTTGCTTTGATCCAAAGGCCAGACTCCACCAAAAATCAAATAATGTGACATAGTTTTCATGCAGAAACTCCAGCAAACAGGACTGAATCCCATCTCAGAGCATTATAAAACTGCTATGCTTTGATTTCATGCATTCCTGGTTGTGCACATTAAGAGTAACTTGTGAATTGTACTTGTGGTCTAACTCTACTGTTGTGTTTTGCAGTGACCAGACACAGATTAGATTTCTGGTCTCATACTCTTTAGCCTGAAGTGAGCAGTAAAATTACAAGATCAGAGCCTGTGTGAACAAGGACACATCAGCAATCTGGCTGAGTAATTACACAATGACACCACAGTTATGACAACTAGTTTCACTCAATTCTTAAAGTACAGCAGCTCCAATACAAGGCAAACCAGATGATAATATGCATACATCAGGCAAGACATGCTGGAAGGAAAGCCTTCTGTCCTTATCTTCCTACCTTTAAAACAGGCAGGCAAGCATGTATGGCATTCATGTCTAAGAAAGGTCCATTAACTTATACTATTAAATCCTTATTTTGTTTTAAAAAAGCACAAGTGGTGCTGACTGCTGAAACACTGGAGTTGAGATCCACAGACAGAAGTTAGCTGCTGCAGTAATAAAATACCTACACATCACATTTCCCTCTTCAACTGAAATCGACTCAGATTTTCCCTTGACAAACAGAGATGGACTTGCATATATAAGTATGCTTAGTTTGGACATTCCTAATAAACAATCTGATTTAAAGCAGACTGCTTTTTTTTAAATTACTTAAACATACCTATGGAATTGGACATATATAAATCCCCATACAAATAAACAGTATCTAGTACTGAGCTCTTAAAACCAAGGTGTATGACAGAAATGTGGAGACAGACTCTTCAACAGGGGCAAGGCTTAGCAGCATTAAAATAGATCAGGACAATATGATTTTCTTCTTTCTGGATGGCATATCCAGTTGTCCGGTAACATTGGTTACTAGAAGACTTTTCTTTGAAACTGCAGTTGCTGTTACTGTTGTCATGAAATCCTTATAGAAAAAAATACAAGCTCCTACTGCTGCTCCCTCCTTATAAGCCAGCAAGTGAATAGAGATGAGCCAATGTCCTACAGAAATATGTTTACAATATGTTTACAATACACAAAAAGGTACTGTGAAGAACAAAGAAGAAATTTTGGTATGCAAAGCTTACCTTAGGAGAGGAAGAAAGGTCCCTCGATGCAGGAATTCCTGACACGTTCTCACTCATGCCCATGTCTGTCTTTGGCAAGAGGTTTGGGGGTTCAGGAGCCTTCCTTTTCATCTTCGTTTCTGGTTCTTGCAGCGGAGCAACTTTAATTAAAGCAGGACTTGATTTTGGTTCATAAAATGGATTCGATCTAATTAAAAGAAGGAAAACACATTTCTTTGCTATCTCCTTGGAAATAAAACCCAAAAAAAAGACCTGTTTAGAGAAGCCAGTGACTAAAATGGTTTTACCATCCCACATATGTTTTACCTTTATATGCTTTTAGATACTTCTGTTTCGTATGATTAAAAAGTAACTTAGAACAGTTGAAACTGCATTAGGTCATAATGTCCATAAATTTTGTGAAGTCCTGTAAATTGCAGAAGTTTTATCAATTACATAAAGCTAACTCTTTGATTACATCAATACATCAATCAAAGAGTGATCTGATTCTATGACAAGATCAACACCAACAAAACTGAGTGAAGTTGCTGGCTGTTTAATATTCTAATGACAGAATTTAGAAAACTTCACGAGAACAGAACTGAGAATAAGGCCACTGGTAGAGCCCTGCTCTCACATGGCTTTAGAGGCCTCACTCTTGGCTGAGTCCGAAAATTTTAGTCACCAGGGGTACACAATCCACACCGAGTGTATTTCAAACTCTGCAGTGTACAGGTGTTTCAAGAACACTCTTTGGATCAGAGACTAGGGTAAGAAAATCACAGCTGAATTGTATATATCTCTCGCAGATACCAGTAACCATCACCAGTCTAGTTTGAAAGTGCTTTTTATGAGTAAATCTCATTTAAGAAACTGAGTAAACACCTTCCACCGAGTAGATGCAGTCCAAAGAATATTCTTAACACTGGTGTCCATGTTTCAACTCCCTATTTGTTTCTTCCTAAGTAAATACCTACACAGCATTGCTGAATTTTATGTTAGTTTGATATATCAAATATCAATCATTAATACATCAAATAATGGCTTCTTCTACACACTTAGAAGATGCAGCAATTTTGTATCCTGCTAAGGATAATTACGGGAACCATCTCTGTAATGAATTATTTTATTCATAATTTTCACATTTTGCAATCCAAAACTGGACAGTTAATTATGAAATGGATACATTAATTAATTCTTTTCTAGTCTGTATTTCCTCTGCACTACATTTCATATATCTCAAACTACATTTGTGTAACTAAGTCAGTGTGATTCCCAACAATCTATCAGCATACACTTATTATGTGCAGTGTAACTAACAACAACAAATAACCTCAGTACCATGAAGTCTCTTAGAATTCAACTCTAGATGGAAACAATAATTCATACACCATTAGACAAGAGCCTACCTAGCTAGATCCATCTACAAATTCCCCTCTCAGGATAAGTCATGAGCTAGTACACACCATTTTAAAAGAACTACAACAGCAGAATTTTGGGACAAGTGAAAAACTAACTATTCATCCAGCTTTCACACCCCAAATTTCTCTCATTTGTTTGTACTTTTGGTATGAAAATGTCTTTCAGTCTTATGGACCGATTTTGGCATTTATTTTAATGCACTAATACAGTCACCCTCTCTTCAAAGAGAGAAAGCAAGCAGTTCATAACGCACACCACAGAAAATAAGTCTACTTCTGAAAGGCAAAGTTTACCAAAGCATGTAAGTGAAAATCAGGCATAAAACCTCCAGACCTTTCTGAGAATCTGCTGCAGTTCTTTACAGAAAAAGACATCCACATCCTGAAGCAAAAGGAAAGACTAACACTAAAATAACTTATCTGTTGATTGAAGGCAACTTTCAGGTGTTCCCACTTTGCTGTCCATCAAGTGCAAAGCCACCAGTGCAATCAAAACTAAAAGCAACACCAAAATAACAAGCTAAATGGAAACAGATGGGTATTTTCCATGGGAGGCAGGAGGAAAAGGAGGGTATTCAGGCTGGAGTGGAGAATGAACCCAGCTGTCAGTAGCTCTAATTTAGCTGACAGCCCAGCTCAGCTGCCTTCAGACACCAGAGTTCAAAGGGAGGTGAAAATGAAGATAAAAGAGATAAAGGCTGAAGAACAATGTATTCTATGGGACAGTAGAAGTTTTTGTTTAGTTCAACAAGTCAGCCTTCAGAACAGGCAACATGTGCTTTGAATTAGAAAGGTGTTAAAATTATTTTGGTGTGAGAAAAAACCCAACAACACCTTATCAATGACAGTAAACAGGTTTGGATGAACCATCTTTTGAATTTTTATGCTCCAGAATTGCCTGCACTGCATCATCCTGAAGAATTGTACCCTCTGTAGGCACCAGAAGGAAGCTCTAAAAGGAGACAAGCTACTGCTTTTTTTTTTTTTTCTTAGAGAACTTGCTTGAAATCCAGACTAAACCCTCACAATTTGGTCACAGTGTGGGCAGAATAGACACACTCACATGCACTACTTTCTACCTTCCCCTCTGCACTGCTTTTAATTGGGCATCCAAATAGTGGGAAAGACTTTTGAAAAGATTAATTTTAATACAGAAAAAAAAACCCAAACTGGTTCTTTCCTGAAGAGGCTATAAAGTTTGGAGTCATGAGCGTCTGATACATGTAGGAGAATTTGGTCCAATAGCTTCCACAAGGCTATACAAGCAATTAGGCATGTGAGAAATCTGGCTGAAAAAAGCCTTATCTGGAAAATATTGAAGCACTTTTTTCTGGGGTCAGCCCCATACTTTTTGCTTCTGTTAAATTATTTAGTTGATCCACATAATATGACCCATCTAAAGACATGCTAAAATGCCACAAAATTTAAAAATCCCAGACCTGACAAAGTACCTGGCATTAAACTGTCACTGACAATGTGGTGGTTTGTGGCTTTCTGTGAAACAGGCAGTTTCAGTAGATGGCAAATCAACAGCCTTGCTGATTAGACAGCACAATTTTTAGCCATGCAATGATTAATAGAAGCCACAGAGCCAAATTATATTGGAAAGCAAGTTTTATTCTGACTAATTTAAAAATTATTTTGAGCAGTGTTATGGTTAACTGGGAAAAAAAAATCAACATTTTATTGAAGAGGAAACCCAAAGCTGTCAGCATGGCAGGGTTAGACAACACTGCCGACCAGAAGTACTAAGGTTGAAAGTACGTTAAGTTATTTGTGAGCTGTACTGTTTTGAAATAATTAAACTTAACTTCATAAGGTGTGCTCTCCTACATTAGCAGGTAGCCACCCAACATTTTGATTTTAGTGTATAAAATCCAAAAAGGCAAAAGCAGAATTTCCCACTAACACTCAAATGTCTAAACTAAGAAAAGGAAAATGTGTTCCTTATGTCTAGCTAGACAAGAGAATTTAGCCAGAGTGTAGTTCTGAGACTGTAGTTTTACAGCAGAGTAAATGTACTGGTGCATCTAAGTCCCTCTGTAGCATGCAATGCCTCACGATGCTTATGCTTGAAGCAATGCTTTGCTTATGTGTGTTATGAAATCTTGGTTATCTTCACAACCATTATTGAAATATGTTTCAATGAAGCAAATTACCCAAGGTAAATCCTTCACAGAGGCACAGTGAGGGTACGTTTAACAAGATTACAATGAGAGTCTGTTACAAAACTGGAGTCAGAGTTCAGCTCTTCGGGCACTTTGTGTAAGCTTCGAATCCAGAATCAGAACTAGGGATCTGCCAGGGCAGAGTGGGACAAGGGTCCTGATGCGAACTGATGTGTCCATGTTCCCAGGACAATTCACTGCATTTCACACAAAATTTAAGAGGAAAATGCCAAGCAGTACAGTAAGTGAACTCCAATTAAACATTTAAGACACAGGAATAAAAACACATTTTATTTCCCGAATGACAGTAAATGTCTTTCAGGAGCCTTCCATTTCTCATGCCTTCCACCTATCAGCTTCAAAATGACACCTGGGGAAAGCACTAGACCAGTGGTAGTTGAAAGTGAAACTATTTAAAAATAAAAAATATTTTAAAAATAAACAAAACAAAAGACAAGATGTTAAGAGAGAGTTTGAAAATCATATGCAAAGTTTTCTAGTGTCATTATATGACTCGGTTGTTCAGCCTTGTCTTGAATACACTGCTCAGGCCAAGTCAACACATCTTAAAATAGACACATAGCAGGAGAAATAACAGGGTCCAGAGACGTGCGGTGGAAATGATTAGAGAGATGAAGAGACTTCTGTATGAAGAGAGATGGAAAAAGTTAGCACCATTAGACAAGTGACAAGTAATGGTGAACATGCTAGAGATAGAGATAGACAAGACAACAACTGTTTACAGAGGGTATATCCAATACTACTAATTGTTGTTTTGATAAGACAGAAGATGAGATAGTATGGAACTGGAAAGGTAACATAGAATCAACAAAGGAAACACATTTCATTTACAATCTTGGATTTTTTGTGGAACGCTACCACAAGTTGACACTGAAGCCTAGACTTTAACAGATTTGGAAGAAGAGCATCCACTCATGTAGATAATAAAAGCATCGATATTCACAGTAAAAAAAGAATAATAAACATCTGGACATAAACCCTCACAATTTAGGGCACACAAAAACTACCAACTGGCACCACCTGTGAAAATTTTTCTTCTGGTGCTCACCATACCATGACTCAGCAGAAACTTTCTACTTAAAGATTTGAAAATGAATGACATGAGCTAAGGCAAAATAGTGTCTGTAGATCTAAGTTAACATTGCATGTCCTGTGTCCCTAGATTGGAGTTTTATTGTTACACTCATTCCACCAGAGCTCATCAGTGTAAAGATTCAAAGGTTCTCCCTGCCACACTTCTACCCATTAGATTCAACAAATGGTCTCCAGGTAACTCAGGAGGAAAATGTGGAGAGGAAGGTTACTTTTGGGGGTCAGGACATAAAAATCTCATGTGAAAGGTGTTTTACAGTGGTTTTTGACTCCTTATCCTCCCATCTTCCCATGGGACATTGCTTTATAATGAAAATATAGACCAGCTTTATGTTCAAGTAGAATCCACCTACGGGGAGTTTATTTTTATCTTTGGGGAAAGTAAAAGAATGAAGCAAATGGGGTCATTAAAATAAGAAGGCAGCTGTTGTAAACCAAGGGGTAGAGTCTAGTACATAGCAAAATGAAGGCTGCCTGTTACAATCCTGCTGCAGGTCTCTTTGGCATAGATGTGCTTTGAGTGGAAATGTGAGTATAAATATAAAGCAGAGAAAATCCTTCACTTGCTCATCCATGCAGCTCTGCCCTTTCTGCTCTTTCCAGTCTTTGCTGTCCTCTATAGCTGTATTTCAGTGGGTATAAAACATACCCATTTTTTTCTCCCTACGGATTCTGATGACCAGTGAATGACCAGGGATGCCTGGTGTGGTCGTCAGTGACACACACACTGCTCTCTGAAGACAAAGCAGCCAATGCTGTTTGTTCAGGCACTGCCCTGATAATGGAGTTGGCAGAAGCATCATTCCTCAATACCCTTCATTATTTCTTTGCTTTGTTCTTCACAGAACGAACACCAACATCAAATCCATGGCCACAGAGCTTTAAAAGGAAAAAACCCTGCAAGGTCCTGTATGCATTTCTATTAGAGTGCATGGGAATGCTTATTTCCTAGAACACAGCTATAAACATAGAAACATAAAGATGATGATATGACACCTGTGTTAATGTTAAATATGAAAACAATGCAAATGCCATGCCATGATAAATCTCATTAAATAATGTAAAATTAAATGTTAATTAGAATTGTTGCCTGCAAAATTGCTCGCATGTAATCACCATAAACTGTCTCATGAGTGGTGTGGTTGGTGACTAATGACCACAAACAAGGAGTAAGGATACACCTTCCAACCTCCGGAGCTGTGGAGCAATTGCAAAAAGCTCTCACTCCTTGTTAGTTTCTATACAAGGCAGTCAGTGTGAGTTTATAAAAGTTTTATGTGTGGTTATGATAAAAGAAACAACCTAAGTAAGTGCTTAGATGTTATCTTTCCCATATAAAGACGGAGTTTATGAGACTCTCAAAAATTGCAAAATACTCTTCCTTTTTACATACTGCACCAAGATAAAACAAACTCCCCATTATCATTACAAAAATTACTATTTTATGCAGCAAAAATAATGGCAAAAAAAGGAGAGGAAGAACCAAGCTCTGCTGGTCCTTAGTTTTTGGCTCATTTGAAATTGTCAGGGCATGAAGTGCCAAAAAGGTACATGGCTTGTTTCCTATCAAGTAGCTTGCTGTAAATAAGGCAAAGAAAAGTTTCCTAACCAATCATGTTCAGATGAATAGCATTACTTGGGGGCATGGTATTTCCTGCTGCTGAGCTGCCTAAGGATCAGTCTGTCCTAAGGAAGTGATTAAGGATCACCATGGTTCAACCCAATACACCTCAAGATTAAGCCAAGGATCCCGCTAATGCTTCCAAAGCTGCTGAAAGAAAGAATCACACTTACTCATCGAGCTCTTCCTCTTCGGCTTTAGAGGTATCTGCATAGAGGTATTTGCTCATATCCACTGGCCTGATGTTTTTGCTTTTTGCAGGTTGTAGAGGAGAAACTCTTACACTTCCAAGTGCTTCAGGCACGTGATCTGGCTCATCAAATGGGTTTAAGTAATCTGGAGCATCTTCATCCTTGAAGGGATTGTAACTGTCAGCATAGAAACTTTCTTCTGGCTTTGAAGACGAAGCTATTTCAGTGTGCAGCTCTACCAAATAACAAGAGAACATTAAACAGATTTAACAAAGAAAAAATTTGAAACCATTATATCAGATCTGTATATTTTGAAGGCATATGAAAAGATCTGCTTGCTAATGCTCAATGCATAAAGTCCCAGCCTTAGGTGAATTTTCATGCTTGTTTATACAAAAACAGGTCTTTCAAAAGGTTGTTTCATTTAGAGTATATTGAATAGGTTTCATTTTCTCACTTACTAAAGCTCTTTCAACCTAATTAGTTATTAGTTTTCTTTTTTGTCATATAAATGGTATCACAATAGATGCAAAACATTTTCACAAACTATTAGCCAATTTGTATCCTTACAAAATGTTCTTATTTATTTGAGCTTTCAATAAAGAAAAAAGATAGCCTGTATCATATTCATAAATGGCAATAGCAAGAAGGTGATCTTTTCATTTCTTAAAATGACTGAACTAAAAATCAATCCAGTATGACCAGTAATTACATTTCAGAACACACGTGCTCCTGGTAACAATACACAGTCCCATAGTAAAAATTACTTTAAATTAACCCTAAAGAGACAGATAATCAAATTACTCATCTTTTATTTGGGCTGTACAGCAAAAAGTTATTGGCAACCTGGAGCTACATGCAGTTCTCTGTGCAATGTCTTTTATGTAGTGTCTGTTATTCCAAACCGTATGGCCTAAATACAAATCCCCATACAGCTATACAACATTTCCTGTAAAGATACTTAGCAATGTTAATCTTCCTCTTCCCGAAGCATCAAATAATCAGAAGCTCAGTTCAATACTGGGTGTGATGTACTTTCAAAATCTATGGAAATAGGAACTTCAGTGTAATGTTAAAACCCAATTTTCAATACCCACTCCCACATTCTTCTTAACGAAAAGTGCTTCTTTTTCCAGATGTATGGTTACTAAGTTGGACAAAACGTACCTTTAAGCTTTAAAAGAGAAACTCTACAAGTTATTTGTAGTAAGAGTCTAAAAAATAAAGAGATGGAATTCCAAGTGGTTTTTTTCACTAAAGAAATATGTGGGAAGACAAAATCACTAGTCGCACACTAACAAAGGGAAGAGGCAGCAGAAGAAACAGCACTGTGTTTATGTGGGCTTGGATGGATGATGTATTAAAGCTGCTAACCTTGCTGAATTTCTAGAAAATGTGAGTGTTCTCTACCCTGCCAGGAAACATCCAGTTCACCTTGTCTCCAGCCATTAGCACAGCCCAAGGCGATGGAAAGCCCTACCCCGTGTAGTGAGACTAAATATAACCTAGAGTGTGAACAAGAGCCATTCCTAGTTGGACAGGAATATGATCCCTAGATGCCGATAGCAACTTCACCTATCTATGCACCGGAGTAGTCACTAGTCACGAGATCACGGCAAAGACTCGGAGCAGGAAAGGCTTTAGCTCTTCTCAGGACAATAGAAACCTACCAGGGACTGGAAAGATTTCATTTTAGGAAGAACCTCACAGTTCTAATGCTCAAAGGCTACTTTATCAGGTTGTCTTCTACATTCTTTCTAAGGATCCGTTTTCAAAATGATGGAACATTTCTCTATGCTCAGAAAGTAGAAATCAAATGGGTTTGGCTGGAATAACAGAATGAATTAATCAAAATCTTACTTTAGCCCAATGTAGACCCTCAGGAGACAAATCACTCAACTGAGTTTGAGGGTGAGTTCAGCTGGGTAAAACAAAATAAAATTATTCTTTGCCAGACAAAGACTGGTGTTTGGCAGGTTTTAACTAGTAGACTCTTTAATGACTACACACAGTGCTTGTGCCTGTGGGACTTCCCTATAGTGATTATTCAGAAAATTACTTAGAAAAATTCCTTTAATTCCAGGTGAGGTTTCCAGTTTCTTATTCCCTCAGCAACCTGGTCCAACTTAGCATTAAAGAAGCAACATATACAGCATACATCTCTCTCATGTATCTTGTAAATTCTTATATTTAACTTCAATTTTAGAACACAGCTAACTGTTTCAAGTCAAAAATTGGGGTAAAGGAAAGGAGGCTGAGAAGAAGTGCAAACCAGACACTGCACCGAAATGGGATGAGACAAAGGTCAGTCTTTACACTATCAAAACTTGTTCTCAAAAGAATTAATTAATCAAAATCCTTGTGACTAACAGCAAAACAGTAAAAAATAATCAGAGTTGGAAAAATTGTCTTAGCAAAACCTAAAAAATAAGTGTCTTAGGAGAGGAACATATAGACAAACTACTGCAGGAAAAATCAGGGTGTGTATTTGCAGAATGTCAGCTGTAGTGCACGTGTTCACTCCTACCTCAAAGTAAATACAACAAGCTTATCCTTTAAGAAAATGGAATAAACTACTAGGCATTTATCCTGGGTGAAAGAGTAATTACTGCACAGCAGACAATGTGTACTAAGCTCACACCCTAGTTTATGTGTGGTGATTTGCTCACAAGCCCACGTCCTTATAAGAACGCTGTTTCAGAGAAAGTCACAGTGGAATAATATTGAAGGTCTACAGCTTTACTGACAAGGGAAAATAAATTATTTAAGGTAGAAATGCTTAAAAACACAAATATGATCAAATCAAGAAGGAATACTTTGACAGTACTATAAATTAAATATATCAGAGCAGAGCCTAACATTTAAAATGTATTTTTTCATTTATTTTAAACTAAAACTAGAAAAGTGGTTCTATACAGACTTCCTTATATCATTCTATTGTCCAGTGTAAGTGGTCATGGCAAGCAGAAGTTTCGCTCTGTTTGCCCTGAAATGTCCACAGTGTGGGTATCTGCAGCTGACCTAGACCCCTTTACAGTCAAAGCTTACAGGTATATGTTCAAACTGTTAATGTCTAAAATCAGGTGAGTCAAATCCCACCCTTACTGCATAGACACAAGTGCCTTAAAGCTCACAGTCGTCAGAACACTACCCAATGTTACCCACATATTTAGTGATTTGATGAACCAGACCAACCAGAAGTGCTTTGGAGATCTGCCTTCAAAAGATAAGTTTCATACAAAAAGCAAAAATAACCTAACGAAATGCAGAAAAAAAATTACTTATATCTTGTTAAAAATGTGTAACTTACTGACAAAGCTTTAACCAAGCTTCTTTTTAAAAAAATTTGCTCAAATATTAACATATTTTATCAAGAGGGCAGACAACACAAATTGCTGTTTCTACAACTCCATATGACGGATCATTGCACCTGCATGAGTCAGTTGATATATACACATTACCATATCTGAGCAAAACTTGCTGATAACTCACAAGCAGTGTTCAAACAAATGTTACAAGAAGGAAAGACAGTAATATATCCTGAAATTAAAAACATTCAGGGAAACAATCTCTTAGAACTATAGTGTAAGTTTTTATTTTCAACTTGCTTCTAAGTGTCTCCAAGAAACGATGAATTAAATGCTTATTTAAATCTGATAAATTTTAAGGGGCAATGTAATTGGTTTCTGCAATTCTTTCCATTTCAACACTATGGGTCAAGTGCTGTAACCTTAACTAGGACAAAATCTTTCTCTTGCATTGGCTCAACAGTAACTACAGGTTTGGCCTTACACGTACAGCATTGCAGATCTGTGCTCAGACACCTCTGGCTTGTTAATAATTAAAATAATTCACAAAGTCCTACACACAGGCTAAAATTAAAAGAGCTTCTAAAAATATCGTTCTCAAGACACTTTTATAGACAAAATTTTGCAGAGGCTTAGCTAGAACCCACTTAACTTGGCTGCTCATTCTCTCTACTCTTGCCATCCAGGATACTATTTTCTTCCCCCCTTCTGTTTCCTTCAATGTCCCCACAGGAGGGAGGGTCTTCACCTGAACCCAAAATGGCTCCTTCCCATGGGGTCTCTTGAAACCATTTAGGACTAGCTTTTGTGTCAAATGCTGGTCATCATTTCATGAGCCTCTTTATGACAAATTAAATTGCTAGGACAGTGACTCACCAGCACTGCTCTTAAAGCTACATCCACTGTCACTTCTTCTGTAACAAAGGCTTATTTTATCAAGGACCTAATGATGCTGGAAAGTGCATTTTGGGGGTCTAACATACAAAATACACAACAGTTTAGAAGGGGTTTATTTCCCCCATCAAGCTGCTTTACATTCAGAAGTCAACACTGGTTCCCCTGCTTCCTCCACATCATTAATCACAGCTGAAAAGACAGGACTCCAGTCTCTATTGGAACTATTTTTAAAATTGTGATTCTCTACACTGATTTTTTTAAAAAAAAGACACTCACGGTTTGGTGCTTCAAGGGTCAAACACAATAATTTTGCATGATTAAGTAATAAAGCCACAGGGGTAGGAGTGACAAAATGAGAGGCAGAAGTATTACTACAGCAGCAGCAGCAGCTGCTCTTGTGCCAGATTCTGGAAACATTACTTGTCCTAGCTCCACTGAGAAAGACTCTGATAGTAATCACTCTGGCACTACCTATCTGCACAATCAGCCAGAGGATGTCCAAAAATCACCCTGCCCTTCAACCCACTTGACTTTTGTAACACAAACATATTGTGACACATCCCTTTAAACCAAACAAAACCTCCACCAAAACATCACACATATCACATTCCCCTTGGCAGAGGATGAAAGAAAGATGTGAAAGATACCCAGTTATGCCACTTACTGCCCGACTGGCAGGCACACAGGCACGATGGGGATGTGAGCAGCCTAACACACAGCACAAAATAAAAATGCAACTGTTCAATACTTCTAGAAAGCATCATGACTGGCATCGTAAGCCACTGATGATTTTCTATTACTTTTATTAATACACCCACAAAATACTACTTTTCGTTAAGAAATAGGAGAAAGGACAGAGTTAACTGTTTTCCTCTCTACTGGTTCCTGCCTTGCTCTCTGTAGGACTATCCTAGTTGAGGGTTCAGTGCTGCATTGCAAGACTATTTTCATTTGCAGTGTAAAACATGCTGCATGGAGCTCAGAAGTCCACACACAAGGTACAGAAACACATTGGTGAAGTAAATGCCATTCTAAATGACAGGGGCTGCCCGCAAAGAATTACTCTAATGTCTTGTGTGTGTTGCAGGAAACTTGTATTGGTCATATGCAACTTTGAAATTTGTATTCCACACCTAATTGAAAAAATATCTTGAACACTGAAAGTGTATTGTTTTTTACTTGCATTTGTTGTGTATATTGACTTCCCCAAGTAAATATTTTACACAAAAATTAAGTGATTTTTGGAGTTCTACTGTATTATGACCAAAAATCCAAAAGGCACTCTTCATATGATCATTTACAGGCTGTCTAGTATGAAGCTGTAGAGACATACTGTTCAAAGAGATTATTCTTGATTTTCCCAGATTTTTTATATCTCGCTGATCTACTAGATACAGAGGGAATAAGCCTCAACTTGACACATCAACCTAGAAACACATCTGAAGATTTTTTTGAGGCGAGTTGTTCATATCCACATACACTCCACTGCGCACATAAGACCATTTACATTAAGGACTTCTTAAATCCTAGCAGCATCCAGTGCCACAGCTTAGCTTGCTGATGACCCTCTGCCATGCACCACACCCACAGTGTGCACACAGATGCTGGGAGCACTCACACCTTCAGTTTCTCTCCTCCCAGCATTCCCAGGGTTAGGTGATTATGGGATTAGGAAGATAGAGGGAAAGTAGCTGGTTTGCGAACAGGCACAAGAAATATCTGTCTAGGAAACAAGTATCTACTGGCAAGTAATCTTCCTTTCTCTTTCAGTAACTGTCAATACATACATATTCATACCCTGTGTGACTCTAAGCACACACGTTACAGACTTGATAGGAATATCCTTGGAATAGCTCTGCCAAATGGTGCATCATGCCTCCTCACATCTGATGGCAAAACACTCAGGAAAGGAGGCTCCAGCTGGCTGCTCTGCATGTCTTGGGGAAATGAAGTAACAAATTCTACAGAAGACTCTGAACTTTCGCAAAGTCTAAGTTCCAGATTATGCCTTGTCCAGATAAAAAGATAAAGAGACTAACATGTAGTGAATAGAAAAATACTTCATCCCTGCACACATTAAAGGTTAATCTCTTGATTTAAGAAGATCACAAGACAAGTGAAACAGATAATGTGACTCTTTAAGCCTGTCAGAGAAAGTCTGCCTTAAACTCCTGAACTTCTGTCATACTGCCGAGCTTCTGGGGTGGCCACCAAAAGGGTTACAATCACTTCAGGATGCAAAAGGAAACGAACAAGCATAGTCTCAGAGAGCTTCCTAGAAAGAGATGGCAGTAATGGAAGTTACCACTGAGGTCTCAAAATAGAAGAAATGTTCTAAACCGTGAGTGAATAATGGGAAACAAACCGGGCAGTCTACTGCAGGTGGGCAACAGGATGACAACAGCTGTGATACTGTGCAGCTTCAAAATGTAGTCCAAAACAAAGAGAAATCTCCCCAGAATGGTGTTCCCTATTGCTCATCCAATTAGCCATAGACACACATAGCAGATTCCTTCTGGTGCTGAAGACCAGAACTGTCTTCTCTAGTTTGTCTCAGCACCATTTTTTTCCCCTCCTCAACTTTCTGTGGAGGAAGATGACTGGAGAAAAGGCACACATCAAGAACGCCAAGAAAGTGAAGATGACCACAACCAGTGCCCACTATAGGGACAAGACAGCTCTGGAGTGGAAGAGCCAGTGCTTCTCCGAGGTGTCTGACGTGACTAGAAGAATCCCTGAGGGGCCACTGATCATATAGTAAAAGCTTTAAAGTGCTACACCAGATGTTCTACACTTCTTCTGACAGCCTGGAACCCCTCAGATCTTCCAACCTGGTTTAGTGCTCTGGGAAGACACACTATTGCCACATGAACCTGACAGAAGGTCCATCCCTTCCAAATAAAAACCACCTTATGACACAGTAGGAAGAATTTAATGACAGTCTGTTTATCACAATCACTCGTTACTGTACGTTGACTGCTACATGACAGCGACAATATGTGGGAGGAATATTTGGTACACACACACCCAACAACTTAGCATTGCTGCCCACAGTTATGTAGCTGGGACCCAACAATCTGATCACAGAGACTGTCCGAGTACACACAAACAGTTCCCAGAGAAATGGAAAAATGTTCATGACTATGACTGTAAATGACAGTAGAGGCTAGATGTCACCAAAAGAACCAGAATCAACTGGAAAAAAAATCCATGCCCCTCATTTACTGAGAATCTTCTAGGAACGTAAACAGGCTGATGTCTTGGATGCAGGCTGCTCTTAGTGAACTTGCCGTGAAGTGTCAAGCTACTCTGCCTCTAAGGAACACCACCAGTTTATAATTCCCTGTCCTCAAGATGAGAAGAAACTGACTCTTTTTAGTCCCTGTATTTTGTGGTCAGAACATCCACTGCTTTCTGTCAGAATGTGTTCTCTCTGGAAAGGAAAGAAAAGCTGGGTTTGGAAGACAGCAGTTTAGGTGGGATTTACTTGTACAGCTTTCTCCCAGGAGAAGGGAGCATTTCTTTCTAGAGCAGAGAAAGAAGAAAGGAATATAGGCTGAGTCTCCTAGAGCAAGTCTCTTACAGAAAGTTGTGTATGGACTATTAGATGAAAAGAGGTGATTCATATTCCCAGTTATTCTGCCTCCTTCCCTGAACCTAAGGGAATTCACTGTCAAGGAAAAAGGAAGCAAAACCAAAGATTAGGACACCAGAACCCAAGCCATATATATTGGTATCAACAAAGCTGAAACAACTCACTTCTGCAGCTCTAGAAACACCTGACAACTTTACAGAAGGGCAAAGGTGCCCAGGATAGTGGCTAAATTTACGTCTTCAATGGAAGACAGTGCAACATCCCTGTTTCAGAAATACAAGCTGTGAGACTATACTACACCCAAAGTATGGCAGGATTTGATCACCACCCACATTGGCCTCCATGGACTCCGAAGGCAGAAATATTATGCTGTGAGTAAATATTCAGCTTGTCAAGAGAAAGTGAGCAACCACAGGTGGAAACCACAGCTTGGAAATGCATCCTCATTATAAATCCCTGGGCTGCTCCTGCTAAGTGTGGTTCTTCTCCATCGCCATTACAGAGTAGCCTGGTATTTTCTGTAGGAAGAAAAGTCTTGGAGCTTTGAACAAGAAAGGTTGGGTACAGCTTCAAACTCGGGAATTAACTATAAATTGACTTTTTGAGCAGCTAAGCTAAAAGTCATACATACAGCCGAAATCTTATCAGATTAAAAACTTACAAGGGTTGTACATCTCACTCAAATGGAACATGACTGGGCATGTAGGTCTGGAAAGGGAATTAACACATAGCATGTGGTGCAAGGCATGATGCCAGAAGGTTTAACTGAGGAGACCATAAAAGCAAAGGAAAAAAAAGAATAATGAAAGAAATAAAATTAAATTGTAGTAATGAAGATTAGTGCTAACCAAGAATAGTTGTGACGCAGTGAAGATTGCAGTGAAGGAAGTTATGATATAAACCATCACTCACATGGAACAGAGTTGCTTGACAGTACACGTTGCTCATTCATACCACGAGGTGACTACCCATAATACACCTGATAGGTCTAAAAGTCTCTGGTTCAACTCTTAGCTGGGAGTCCCCAGTGGAAAAATACACATAAGGATGTGACTCAAAGGATAAATCCATTTTCCAGTGGCAACTGGATCACGGCTATTGCTACCTCAGTGCTGCATGCAAAAATTGTATTTAATCAAAATCAAATTTTTCATTTGTGTCCTTACAAAAATAAAAATGTTTCACTAAGCATTTGTAATTAGCAATGAATTATGTAAAACAAATTAATTACCTTCTACGTCAGGGTCTCCAAATGGATTTAACTCTGCCGTGTCAGCATCACCAAACGGGTTCGTGCTAGAGTTGGCCAGGTCTTGCTCCCCTTCGTCCAGAAAATTAAGCTTATTGATAAGCTCTACAAACAAGTTGGAATATAGTTTTAATACAGATACAAACTGTTAATTTAACATATTTGAAGCTCAAAAAGCTCCTGTGTCAACAGTCCCTTGAAACTCTGCACCAGGGTATGGCATGAACTGCACTACCAAGGTAACACACTCCAGTAAGTACATCAACAAAGGGGAAAAACAAAGTGAAATGAATGAAACTTCTATTTGCTGATCAGAACATGATATAAGAGAAATGACCACTAAGAAAGCATTCCATTTTCTTCATTAAATAAATGTTGCAGAACATCTAACAAGCTAAATACAGTGATTTTGGTTGTTCGCATACATGTCAACTATTGGCAGGAAAGTTTAATTTTCGGATGTAATGTGCACATAAAAGCAGAGAGGGGACATTTTGTCATGTTAGAGAGGTCAAGTATTATTGACTACACAGCTGACGTTTTAGGGTTGGAGTCTGATGGGGGATTTTTTCCTTTTTTTTTTGATTTTTTTTTCTTTTTTGTTCATTATGAGATGACAACGGAGCTGTAGTGGAGACAGGCTCTTTCTCTATCATGTTGTTACCTGTTGGATGCACTACAAATTACTGAGAGTCATGCTGGGTGGAAGCACAGAGATAAAACTGACAGCTGAATACAGGCAGGAGTCAAAAGGTAATGGGTCACAGTAAATACAATCAGAAACAGAAAGAAAGGATGAAAGCTCATAGACCTTCAGAGGAACTGGCTGATTTAGCTGAAGGCATATTTGCTCGCTTTATGCAGTCATCTTGATCTTCATCTAAGCTGCTCAGAGCATTCAACTGGTTTACAATTTCTGTAAATAGAAGCCAGTCAAGACAAACGTAAGGCAAGGGCATTTAATGAAACGGAAGTGGAACGAACACTGTTACTAGAAAGGGAGAAAAAGTGAGGGAGAGAGGGCAAAAGAGAATACACTTAAAAGTTAATTGAAAGAATAGACCTAGAACGAGTCTTTACCGTTATATACCTACAACAAAGTACCTGTGTAGGTGTTTCATTGATAATTTAACATGAAACCCAGGTAACAGACATAAACAAAACCTAGCCAGATTACTCGTGTCAGTAACAGTAATTAGTTTTATGAGGATGAGTATGCATGTCACTTCAAAACTTAGATAGATGTACAATTTAAAGACTTTTCCTGCTCATGAAGAAAACCTGATATTAAAACACTGTTAATCAACACAGAACAGCCCCAGAACAATTGACCTCCCTCCCAAACCCTTAAGGCTACTGAAAACTAATATAATCAACACGCATTTTATATATTTTATGTATTTATACACACACTGATTATTTAACATTAATGATTAGTCACCATTAAATTCTGATCTGTGACCCACTGAATTTATCTAAATAGTTCTAAAAGATATCATCAGTATTGTGCCATGAGAATGCAAACCGAATGTACACATTGGTTGAATTTTTACTGCAATTCTATGTAAGTTAACACCTCACTGTTTGGTAAAATCCTATTCCACCTTCTATCCATAGTGGAGAGGTCTGCATTGCCATGAAATAATAATTTTTAAAATGCATTAATGTTTAATTCTATCCAAGGTATTGATGCCTCCATGATTCTGGAAGGAAGGAAACAGAAAACAGCTAGATTGTAGGAGCTTCTAGCCCAAGGGGAAAAAAATTCCTCAATGCTCCCCCTAACGCAGCCCTATCCACAGCACCTGACCAATGCAGCTTCTGTAGTGATGAGCATTGAGCCTAAACGACCTCTAGCATATATTGCTGCGGAGAGGGGACAGCCTTCCTCAGCCTTCCAGCTGACAAACAGGCAGGAGAAACCTCTGCAGAAGAGATGATCCTGCTTATTGAATATCACTGCCCCACTGACAGTCTTTTTCATCTCTCATCTCTTCCCAGTGAATAAATGGATGATGTCTTCTGGTGTCACCAGTGAAGTTAAAGCTGTGCAGATGCCTTTACTGCACACTTCTCATGCCAGTCATTCTTGTATTTCCTTTAAACCTCAATTTCTTTGCACACAAGTTACTTCTTAGTAACAGTTCCCTGATGTTTTGAACTTGACTTTTTCTCATCTGGCTTTTGTTTGGGAAAGCAAAAGTTCAGCTTTATTCAATGAACTAGTTTCAGGGAGCAAGACAACAAACTGAGGTAAAAAATGAGTAGTATCATTACTGTCCCAATTCATGTTGGTCTCTACAGCCACCCAGAACGTCCTACCCGTAAAGGCTTTTTCATGCTTTTTCATAGTTGACACACTGACACCACTCCTAATTTCATGCCTTCACAAACAGCACAAAAAACCTGAAGCCCCAAGCAGTCCAGAGCCTGAAAATATTTTCATCATATGGTTAAAAACTTTGACAAATTTAAACTGCTTTGCAAAGATATACCAATTTGCAAATTACCAAGTACAATGATCTACTCTGCCAATATCTATCAGACATACTATATGCTGACAGCGACAAACACCCAGCACAATTCCTCTAACACACCTCATAATGTTACCAACCTTAAAGCACAAAACTACTTACATGGGATTACATTCATATGTACACAGAGTTAATTTAACCATCTTCACCTCCTTATTTTTAGATCCAACAAACAAAACTATGATGCTTAAAAATAATACCAAAACCAAACTTTCACAGTATAAAATCATATATACAACTTAGAGATCTGAACAATATCTTCTGGGAATTTTTAAGACTCAAGATACACAATGGAAAATACCTTCCTATAGTCAAATAAAACAGAGCTGACCTTATAAAACAGTAGTCTAACGAATTACTAGTTTAAAACAGGCTGAGATGCTGACATGATTTACAATTTATTATGCCAGCATGAGAAAAAGACCCAAAACAATTACAATTCAGTTTTTATTGTCAGAAAATAACAAATTAAGTTCAGAGCTTTAAAAAGAGGTAATTCTTTGATGTGGTCTGAATCACCTGGTCCTATCTGCCAACCTAAACACTCATATGCACTACTATGTTTCTCATTACAATATTAAATGGTTTATGTCATATTTTGGAGTATGGAAATAGTAGGTTGGAGATTTATATCCTATATTATCTTTTATAAATCTCATTATCTACAAACATACATTAGCTTGTTCTACAAGTATGTCACATAAATCACTGCTTGGGTTTTGGGGTTTTTTTTCATTCTCCTCTGTTTCTATTTCTTTTTTTTTCCCAGTAGCTTGGTGATCCTGACCAAAAAAAAAGAGTAAATGCATCCAAAGTTTACAAGAGAGGCGGCATTTTGCAAATGGCAAGAAAGGGTTACACATATTCCTGCCTAGAAGCCTGATCTTGCAACATGCTGGGATACAGACTCCTGCAATAGGTAGCACATGGGCACGTTGCTGATACCACGTGGTGCCCCAGGACAGTCACTGTGCTCCTGAGCAGAAGGAGCAGGAAGCAACTATTAAGTGCAGCATGAGGCTCTAAGCAGCAATTAAAACATTAAGAGAAGCAACATATTTATTACTACCTTGTTTGTGAGTTATGAGGCACATTTCTTCAAGTGCATTAGGACGCCTTGTCTTCAGCTGAAGACTAAGGACAGCATAATTCTGGGAGGTTTAATTTCAACTACATTAACAGTGTAGAAACAAAATACTTGAGACTTAATTCCTGGCAACAAACATAATTTTCAACTTCACACAAAATACAACAGTCAGGTGGAGACAGTTTTTACACATGAGAAATTTAAACGAGAAGTACTGGAAAGGCAGTGGAGGGAAAGCCTGAGATGGAGGCAGATTTCTTTAAATGCAAGTGGTGCTTGGAATGGAAAACATCTTTCAGTCTGATCTTAAGGTCAGTTGTATGGCAACAGCTCTCATGTTGACCACACCAAATACCACAGTGCTTTTGAGGTCGGGCAGCATTGCGCCACTTATTTCATAGCTGAAGAAACAGAGGCACAGATACCTACTCAAAGTTAGGCAACACATCAAGGAAGAGAAACAGCATTTCCTAACTCACCTGCACCATCTAGAGCCCCACACAGCAGACCTCCCTTGTTCTCCTAGCAGTGGATATATATGTTCATCTATAAAGCTGCAACTTTGGGCCCAATGAAAAAAAAACCCACAAATAAAACCAACAAAAACTTTCGCATACTGCAAAAAGGAACAGTGTCTGTGATGAAAGATTTGCATCACCTCTTGCAGCTGTGCCTCCAGAATGATAACTTTTCAGTCATCAAGTCATCCATCACTTCTGTGAGAAAACCTTGAGTCAAAGGTAGGAGAACAAGCCCTTTCTGCTTTTCTACTTGCACTTTACTTTTTCAAAGCTCAATTACAAACATTTGTCGTGCAACGCTCCCACCATTCCTGTGAAGTGCATCCCCATTTTACAGTTGGGAAAACAGGCACGCTGAGGTGAGGGATTTGCTGCAGGGCACTCTGAGTCAGTAAAACATTCCAGCTCCTTGGTTGCCAACACCCAATACAGCAGCAGAGAAGAAAATGTTGGTAGCAGCAAGCTTTCAAAAGGGTTATGTAACTTCCTCAATTAACTTTATGGTATTCTGTGAACACTCTTTTTGAAAGAAATTTTAGAAATAGTACTTTGCTACATCAGTTTTGCTACATTTCCTTCTTTCAAAATTGCTTCCTGCTTTTCTAAAAAGATTCCTACCTCTTTCTCCCTTGATACCTCAGCTCTTCTTGTGCATTATTAGTTTTCCCCATTCATTATATTTATTACAGGAGTCACTCCAACTGCCAATGAAATCAGCCTTGAACACATGTTGAAATAGATACTTTATATCTTGTTTATTAATGTTTAGTTACTGCCCTATGTTTTATGTTCTCTCACTTGCTTGGGAAACTATGTGCACTCATTCCCCTTCAACACCCCTGTCCTTGTCTAAGGTGAGAAAAGTTGGCCAGGCTCACAAACCAACTCAGCTGTTATACTCAACATAAAAAGTCCAAGGCTGACCTTTCCCCCCTTAGATTCCGTGAATGATTCGTCTACAAAAAACCCAACACAACCCTCCCATCTTGTTTTGTTAGAAAACGGTATCAGAACAGGTGGAGCAATGTGCAGAAATAGTGGATTCCAGAAGTATTTATTACTTCTGCGTTTCAGTTTTGCATAGAACAGATAATTTTGGCCTTTGGAAAAACAGGGGGGAAAGCTGAAATGCCTCTAAAACAACTTGAGCGAGGACCTTTTCTTGCACATCAGACAGCTCACCCCTCCCCATCTATTTCCAGGGATGTTCACTCCATAGCCAAAGAATAGTAGACAGACTAGCTTAATCTACATCACCTTGTTCATTACTAGCACAATCTACATCATTGCTTGTTCAGGAATCATTTATTAGCCTGTTTAGACACTGAACACTGAAAAATTAATAAAGTTGAGAAGCAAGATCTGATGCTTTTCAACTGCTGTCCTTCTGCATATGGGTGTTCTGTAGCAGTCCTCAGTGCAGTATCTAGGCAGATCTTAATAAAGCTATTCTGCACAGTGGTTTCTATAGACTTTACATTGCCTCTCCTTTATTTGCCCTTCTAGGTGATTATCCAATGGCCTGGTGAACATGTCAGGTTTTGTTTGGTGTTCTGATCTGAGTTATTCTGGTTACACTGGGAAAGAAGTCGACCTTGCAAAATGATTTCAGTGTGACCAGACTGGTATAGGTCTGCTCCCTGACCAAGAATACATTATCTTGGTCTCTTTAATATTTCATTCTGGACTACCCAATCTGCTCTGTGCCAGACAGATATAGCATAAGTAGAGATCTGGTCAGGGTACAAAATGTTTAATTGAATATGTAAAGTATAGAGAAAATATATTTGCATCCTTTCACAACACTAAATGTAACTAAGTGACAACTGCTTCAGGCTGAACCTTTTTGTTGCAACGAAAGCTCACAAAGAAATGATGAAAGTAATGTTTTGTAACTTATGAATCAATGTTCCTCTGAATTTTCAAGAACAGATTTGACAATTCACTTCTCTGCTTGAGATGCTCTTCCCCACCTTAGAGAAGGATCCCTTTATTTCAGACAGTTTTAAGAGCACTTGCAGGCATGACGTCTGGTGCCAGGAGTTAATTTTCTTTTCCTGATTCTCTACAGTAAGAGTTCCTACAGAACTCATCTGGAGCAGTACTACATAATGATCTCTACCAACAATTTAACATCATCTCATCCTGATCTGACTTGCATCGATTAGTTCAGCTGTCCTGGACACATGAAGCATTTTCATCAGCAATTCAAATGTGGTTACACTATCTCACTTCAAACAACCTTACTATCAAATTCCGTTAAAGTCCTTTAATAGTCTCCTGATTTCATTTCCATGAGACACCCCCACCCAAAAGGCAGCTGCTGGAATTGCTGCCTGGAATTGCCATGTTATTGAGCAGAACCTCAGCATCTGTCCATGGCACAACTCATTTCGCAGTTATTCTCACAAACTGCCTTCATTATTTCACTTGAACCTATCCACTTGATTTCTCACTTACTGACTCTCTCCCGCAGCTTTTTTCACTCCTTTCTTCACAATGTTTCTTTGCTTCCCTAAAATGCTACCTGCTTAGTAAATTCTTGCCTAAAAACAGGACACACATACACAAATCAAACTTTGTTGAGTTATGGATGGGTTCCTCCTCAATCAAGCGACCCTAAATTTTGTTTTGGTTGGGAGTATTTAAAAAAAGTTAAGTACAAACATAGCATAAGGATAAAAACTATGGAACACAGCTGATAATCAGCAAAGGAAACTGTACTTTACCATGCCTATGGCAGAACCAACCTGTAATTTTTGCAGCCTTTTCCTCTTGATTTACTCTGTTTTCTTCATCTTCTTCATTGTCTTCCTCAAAATCATCTAGATTTCCAATATCAGCTTGTTTCATACTCATCAAGCTAGCCAGGCTTTGCATGTCTTCATCCCTAAATAACAAATTTCATGCCTGGCATTAAAATGCAGCCTGTTAATATCACATCTGATGTTACTGCATCATTAAAAATCCTTTAAATATTTTTATGTTCTCTTCAGGGAAGTCTATGATCTCAGATCTGATCTTGAATATAGTGAAAGAACAAAATTAATACACTCATGTATATTAATTTCTGAGGGGAAAGTTTGCTATTAACAAAATTCTAAAGGGCAAAAATAATACTGTCTTGCATTAAAAGTCAATTTAACAACTGTTTCTTAAAATTTTAAACCAGCCCAAAGTGGCTCATAAGTGCTTCTTTTGGTCTGCTTTGGTTAAAGTGAAAATGCTTGGTGAGACTTGCTGTCCATGTGCTCCATGTGACACCTATCACTACATTCATTCATAACTCCTGATGCTGTTACAGAAACTAAAATCCCTTTTCTAAAGATTTGAAATCATTAACAGGATAAAGAAATGCTAGTCTCTGTTTACACATACTGGAAACCAATGCTTACACAGATAGCAGCTTTTTTTCAGGTCCCTGGTTCAGACCAGCATTAAAGCACTGTTGATAACTTACAGGCTACCTGTCTTACAGTCTTCAGCCTGAAACCTGTCAATTTTGATGAGACCTAAATGGATCAGCTTTTACAAATTATGGCCTCAAAACCCACTATGAGCCTAGTATAGCTATTCACTGTATGGTTCATGGATGCTGATTGTTCCAACAAAGTTATGATGTTATCATATACTGACTTCTTTCATTCTCACTTTCAGCTGCATTTTAACACTGTTGAATCACAGCTAAATACTCCAAAATATCATTCTTATATGGTATGTCAAGATGTGATTCACAACAGGTTAATCAGAGAAGGGAAACAGTAACTAATAGTAATTAATGCATCTGTGGCTTTCAAAGCATGCAGACAAAGAGCCTTTTTGTGTAAAAATGTATGCTTTAATATGGCAGTCTGGAAAACTGTTCATGAAACATTTTTGAGGCTCTTGTATTGCAGTGAGCAATGTCTATGAATGCATCCAGAATACTGAAAACGAGAAGTAAGCTTAATCTTCTGGAGGAAAGAAGAAATTTTAAAAGAGGTAAAAGAGCCACTAGAGCAGTAGTTTTCCCATCTACCTCTTTTTGTTCTCCCATTCTCACATTGTCATGTTCTAGAGACAGAAAGGCAAAACAGAACAGGGTGGGTGACAAACAACCCATTCTCCAGCCACATGAAGTTGTCAACATCTGACATCTGGAATCTGACAGAAATTGCATGAGAGGTTATAGGATCTGCAAAAATAATCTCTATACTCTGCCCTCCAAAGGCTGTTGAAATAAGGGACAGAACCAAATAGGCAAGTCATAGGAGTGGTAATCAGTGCCCAACAGAACTCTTTCCACAGGCTGTTCTTGTGCTGAACCCAAAATCTTCATTCTGACTCCACCCTCTCTCGCCTTACAACTGGCTTTGTCCTTATTTCATTCTTTGTGAAATCTAAGTAGGTTCCCTTGCAGTCTGCCAAAGGTATTGTTGGATGAACACACACACATGCACACAAACTTACACTCCTGCTGATTTCAGACCTGTAGATAATGTTAAGCTGTTGTTATTTAAAATGTCTGTAACAGTAGAGGACAAGCCATTTGTCTCTGAAGAACACAAGACTGAAATCAGAGTAAGAAATTACTTCTACTCAGTTAAGAAACTAAGTATGGCAGGAATGAAAGGTATGCTGAAGGACACTCTCAAATTCTTCCATTCTATACAGAAAGAGCTCTTTATCAAAAGAATTCTCTGAAAAGCAGCACAAAGCAGGCTATCTGGTTTAAAACAAACCAACAACAAACAACTTACGTGGCTTTTCCTTCCCTCAGGAAAATACAAGACAGAGAGAACTGCAGCGTAGCAGATACCACTTTCTTAGACAAAGGCTTGAATTTTAACCTGACATCTGTCTGTGTAGGCATGGGGCTGGCATATTGCTTCATGTTGATGCTGCTGGTGGCAAGTGCTTTTCTGCGTCCAGACAGAGATTCCTGAAAGCAAAAGAAAAACAAAACTAATGTAAAAGCTGCTGTTACATTAAAACTTGCATGTTCACAAAACAAAAATTACACTTATTAAATCTGTGTCATTCTTTTCTCAAGTACACTGGCAGCAGACATCACTATGGCCCTGCCTAGAGACAGAAAACCATTTCTTAAACTAGGTCAGTCACTAATGGTGGTGGATCTTTGAACACTTTCCTAGTGCACTTGAAAAAAAAAGTGTTTCTTTGTTTTGATTAGTGGTCTTCCACATGAGATCCTGTCTTTAACAGCTTGAGCTTTAAGTACCATCCACAGCACATATCGATTTAAGCTAGTGGGAATATACTTCCATTTCTTCTCATTGCAAACTGGACTAGTTGTGTCCAAACTTGGATAGTTCTGGACTAGGACTTCCAACCTATGGAAGACATAGGTTTCAATGATGCATATGTTTCTTTATGTAACAGTATGCGGTCTGTTGTTTGTGCTGAATGCTCAAGTATAATACCTGAATATTTTTCAAAGCAATGGTACTTCTCATTAGTTTTGTATATGCATTATCAAGAGTGACAGCTTTCTGAAATTAAAGTTGACGGTACTTCCACAAATACTGATAAATATTTTGCAAGGAAAAAAATGACAAGCAATAAAGGAGAAAGATCAAAGCCAAAGTTTCATTTGAAAAGCCTGAGTTGTATTTCAATATAAAAGTGTTGCTCACAGTTTAACAATTCAGACAAATTAATGTAAAATGCATCTAAGAATCTACACTCTTGTTCCACCTGATTGGAATGAGATGCAGCAAAGGAATAACTGTATGTAATAAAGCTCCAGTAACAAAAAATAAAACAAAAAAGCCCTACTCAACTCTTTTGAAAAATGTTTTTACAATAAGACTACATTTTACCACAGTTGACAATTTGTGTTGAATAAAGAATACTAATTCGATCAAAACATTCAAGCATCCTTTTTCAAAGTACTTTACATTTCCACCCAGTAGAATAAGTCAGAATGTAATATGTCATCCCCAAAGAATACCTTGTTTAAAAAACTAGCCTTATCTGACAGATTATGCACAGCAAAATTATACAGAACCATTAGTGCATGTAGATACCTTATGAATGAATTTCAAAAATGCATCAAACACTTGAGAAGGATTTAGGCCCTCTCAGAAGAAATACTTAAGAATATGCAAATACTCTCAGCTGAATCAAGTTGAACAGATGCGACTCTCACAAACAATACGAGTGCTCTTTCCCGGCCGCAGCTGTCAATCAACAGCAAGATTAAGGTCCAAGGTTCTGACAATGTGTAAAATGGAAAGTACGAACAGGGAGTTTCAATTATTACACAGATATAAACAACAATAATCTGTTATTGTACCATACCTTTAGAATAACTAACATTACAACTCATTATACCACATGCAAGGTTTACTGCAGCACCTGCTCAGACAGCGACCTGAGAGACTTAAGTGTTTCTTTTGGACATATTCTCCAGGTCAATGTATAGAAACAGTTCCTATCTTACAGCAACTTATTTCATAAAGTTAAATTTGAAATATTCACACTATGGTGTCAAGGTGCACAGAAAGTTTGCCTAAACCTCTTCTGCATTTTTGGAATGTATCCTTAAAGAAAGATGGCAAATACGACGTGTTGTGCAAATATTTATGCAACTGGAATGGTAAAACTACTTAAAAATGCTGGTGCATGTGCTTTTCTGAATGGATGCAAGCAGAAATTAAAAAGTAACTTGGAGCCACATAGAGAAGACAGGGGGGCAATGGGTACAAGTTGCTCCATGAGGTTTCATCTTTACAGGAGATCAACATTTTTTACAGCAAGAACAATCAGTCACTGAAACAATCTTCTCAGGGACATGGCAGAGACCCCATCATTGGAGGTTTGCAAGATGTGACCAGAACAGGGTGCTAGATAATCTCATGTAGTCTCTCTTTCCCATAAACGATTAGATCAGATAATCTTTCCGAGTCCCTTCCAAACTGAGCTGTTGTACAGTTGTATGATTCTAACTTGAATGTGACCACACCTGCAGTTAGGCCAAAGGAAAACATTCCACTGTGGGCTATAATGATTAGGAAACATTCATCACACTTTTGACTTGACTCTTCTTTGAATCCATTGGGCTGAGCTTATGCTTGCCAAGAAAAACCAATTATACCTTAGCTGGTTTTAAAATCTGCATTACAATATAACATTTCTTCTTTTTGATACTATAGTTCGTTACAGAACTTGATTGCATGGACAGATTTTTCATTTGTTTCTTATTCCCAAATTAAATAGTTAGGTTTTCCTTAGAAAGGGACTTTTTTTTCTTTTTAAAGAAGATGGATGTCTACTGTCATGTCCTCACTTCCCTTCATCAATTAAAACACCCCCAAAAAGATCAAGTACATCTACACCCAACAAGATCTTAGACAACAAATCTTAGAAGATTCTGGATAGCTGATGGTGATATTAGAATGTTGATCTTACTAAGATCAACAGATCTCAGAGCAAATGGGTACTTGCTTGTAGCCTTGCAGATGAATCACTGATCAGCCACACCATGCCAGTATTCTGATGTACTCTACTCAGTTTGACTATGAAAATCAGCAGCTGTGAACATCCCCGAAGATCTAGATTATTTTCTTGTGTAGCTACCAATACCTTCTCAGTGCTGGGTTACCTGTTATATGCACCCTACACTACGAGGGCAACACACAGACCTCCCATGATGTCCCTTGGCAGGGAAGCATGACTGGGAACACAAATATGTTTCAGTGACTCCAAAAGGCACGTGTATTTGAGGGCTGAGCTACTCTCTTTTGTTACAAACACACCATCTTATCTGACAGCTCAAAGGCATGTTGTCTTTAGCAGGGTGATTTTACTAAAAACGTGAAAGCAAACAAGACAAGCCAACCCAAATTCCATTTCAATCGTGATTCTGATGTGATGAGAAAGAACACAGCATTAAACTTGCAAGCATCCAAGCTTTTTGTGTCCACACAAATACCCAAGTAGCCACAAATATCAAGGCAGAAGAATTGGGATGTGAAACTACATTTTCACTTAGTATCTTCTTATTGTACAGATTATAGTCTTGTCATTTGCAGCTTCAGATTATCTGGATCAGAGAGTGAATAAGAGACATGAATCAGGAAGAGGCAAAGTTCTCCCAGTGAAGATGATCATCAGCAATTCCTTGTGAAATCTTCTGGGGTTAGCTGGTGTAGAGGAAAAGGGAGACAAGAGGGCAGGCAGCTGTGTGCCAGTAAAACGGAAAGAAGCCAGCCATGTGCAAGCAGATTTTCCTAGCACCACATATCCTGAGGTGCTGCAAAGATTAAGATATACTTGGCAATAGAGTTATGTCTTCCTGTGAATTAATTTCATAATCTTTCTGTGGGCCAAAGACAGAAGCTGATTTTTCATGTTCAAATTGCCTATAAAAATCCAAATTTGCAAGTTTATCATATGAAAAAAACCCAAACAAAAATAGACAGTCTCTGATCTTTCAAGTGTTGTTTTGCTTCACATGTGAGTTTAAGTATGTCCTCCTGCTCTCCCAGAAAGCGAAGTGTGTTAGAATGCGTTGCAATGTTTTCTTCTTTTAAGCTTTACAGGTTTGGTCTTACATGGTTTTAGCTAAATAAGAAGAGAAGGAAAAACTTCTCTTTGCTCCTGAAAAGAATATTCTCAAGGTGCTTAGATCCATGGCTGATTTCACAATGGAATGTGTTTTCTACTCTGACACAAAAACAACTTCTAAAAAATTGTCTTTAAATGTCAGAACATGCTAATAACCACTTCTTACAAAGGTTGCAACATTTTCTTCAAAAAAACCTACATGCTTCATATAAATCAATATGAGTTAGCCCAGAACCACAGATAAATTTTCTTGCAGAAGAACAAATAATTCTTAAATCAGCAGAGACAAAATAATCCAAGAGAAATACCTACAAGCAGGGTAGACAGAGACAGCTCAGCAGTAGGCTGGAATGAGCTGTTCCAAAGAGAAACACACTGTGGTAAGATACTGAATAAATATCCATTTAATAGTAAAAGTCTGATCTGGTGTTACTTGTGTCTCATAAAAGCATGTGGAGCTTTGTGGAAGGTAAAGCAGAAATCCCAATGCAAGTATTTTAATTGCTCAACTCTTCTGCTTTTGACTATATAATCAAAGTTTAAAATGTGCAAGACTCAGTTAGGCCTCCAGGTATTTTACATACATGTGACTGCTAGACCTGTCACATCCCGTTTTGTGAAAAAGTCAATCAGAGGGAAACAATCCAATGTAATAATAAAGAGAGGTAACAAAACACAACACTTAACTATGAAGAGGGAATTCATTCTGTAAGAAAACAACAATTTGGAAACTCTTTAATTTTTCCGAAAGGCAATGCATTATGCAAATAAAATCAGCTATAATATTTGAATGCCACAAAAAGATAGAAGGCAACATCCAATGCCAGTAAAATACAAATACCTCTATGTTATCTTCCAACTCAAACATCCTACTGAGATTAAGAATGGGCACTGTTGGGTTCATAAGAGAGTATGTGGTTTACTGGTTAACAATCTTTTCTTGTTGTTTCATGTTTGCTACTGCACAGTTCTAGCAGGAGAAGCAGCATACAGAGGGAAAAAAGTGTCATTCGTTTAGAAATCACCAATAAATGATTTTTAAAAATCACTAGTTGGTATGTCAGCAGAAACTACAGAAGACTATCTTTTTGCATAAAGGAATAATAGCTGTGCTGAGTCAACCAAAGGCTCTGAGAAACCTGCATATTATTTAGAAAGTACATTGTTTCCAAAAGTGATCATTGTAATTTACTTAAGGGTAAAAACCATACCTAAACACATAGCAATACTTCTCCATAATACTTTCCTATGTTGGAGAATTTCTGCTCTTGTATTCTATGCTTTTTTCTCACAAGCAGTTTCACTCCCCTTGACAGTCCCCTCCTACTACTCCCTGTAGCCCCTGAAATGCCTCAAACATATGCTGTATTTTGGGTGAAAGAATCCTGTCTAGGCAGTACAGTAAGCGGTATTAGCTGTTCCCAGCAGGGGAAGCAGCAGGATGAGGCTCTGCACTATGCCCACTGGGTAGTTGATACTTGTGCATCCTGGTAGTTTAGGGTACCTAGTGATTTTTGAAAAATCTGGAATAATACTAATATTAATAGCCCAAAGCTAGCAAACCAAAAATTGATATAGAAAATAGAACAACTTCCTATTACCCTGGAGTATTTTGATTTCTGAATTCAGACAAAGAAATATGTAGAGCAAGCAATACTAAGTAAATCAATAAAAGTTGCATTTCTTACAGAAGAATTTTAGTAATAATGAATACAAGTGGTTCCCAATTTCTAAGCATGTCATTTGTGTTAGAACAGATTTTAACACCACTGCCATCTCTGATACCAACAGAAGTGCAACTCAATGGTGCCACTAGACAAAATCAAGTCAATCTGAAGGCACATAGCTGCAAGCAGTGCAGGGCCAGGCTTGGATGAGCACTCAGTGCACAGGAGCACCTGGTACTCAGCTCTGCCAAAGCCTGGAGACCTACAGTATATACATAAACAGAGACTGCAAAAGGGTTTGAAACAGCTATGGATGGGTTTTCAAAGGAGCATCCCCAACACTATGCCTCTCCAGCATTTGAAGTTACTTCCATTAACCCTCAAATGACCATCACATTACAAATTTTGAGGCCAGAGAAGGGAAAATTAACATTGACCAAAGTGCAGGCAGTTCAAATGAATTCAATGAAGCTGTATGTACTGTCACAGCTACAGGACCAGACTCACTTATCACATTAATTTCTTTTCAATAATGCAACCATGTGTTATTCATAGAATCACAGAATTTTAGAGGTTGGAATGGACCTTACAGATCATCTAGTCCCAACCCCCTGCCACGGGCAGGGACACCTCCCCACCACTCCCAGGTTGCTCTAGGCCTCATCCAGCCTGGCTTTGAACACCGCCAGGGTTGGGGCAGCCACCATGTCCCTGGGCAACCTATGCCAGTGTCTCACCACCCTCACACATTTTTCCTAATATCTAGGCCAAATTTCCCCTCCTCCAGTTTGAATCTGTTACCCCTTGTTCTATCACTGCATCTCCTAAGAAAAAGTCCTTCTCTGGCTCCCCTATAGACCCCTTCAGATACTGAAGGGCTACTATGAGGTCTCCACACAACTTGCTCTTCTCCAGGCTGACCAGCCCCAACCTCCTCAGCCTGTCTTCATGGGGCAGATGCTCCAGTCCTCTTATCAACTTCCTGAAGCCTCCCCTGGACTTGCTCCAACAGTTCCATGTCCTTCTTATGTTGAGGACACCAGAACTATGTGCAGTATTCCAGGTGGGGTCTCATGAGAGCAGAGTAGAGGGGGAGAATCACCTCTTTTGACCTGCTGCCCACACTCCTTTGATGCAGCCCAGGATTCAATTGGCTTTCTGGGCTGCTAGTGCAACCTGCCAACTCATGGCGAGTTTCTCATCTACCATCACCCCCAAGTCTTCCCTGTTGTTGCTGCTCTCAATTACTTCCCCATCCAACCTGCAGGTGTACCTGGGATTACCATGACCCAGATGTAGGACCTTGCACTTCATTTTGTTGAATTTCATGGGGTTTGCATTGGCCCACCTCTCAAGCTTGTCAAGCCCCTTTGGATGTGTTCTGGTTTAGGCTGAGGCAGAGTTAACTTTCTTCACAGTGGCTAGTATGGGGCTGTGTTTTGGATTTGTGCCGAACACAGGGTTGATACTATGGAGATATGCGTTCAAAGGCACTTATAAAATGGAGATTGCCCACAGCAGGCCATGTCAATCTGAATATAAAAGTAAGCAGTTGCAGCTCTCCCGTAGGAATGAAGTGAGAAGGGACTAAGTAGGTGCAGCTGGCCTGTGGGACTGGCACAAAAAAGGAGTAAGCTGTGATAAGAAAACTTCAGCTAAGGAAAATAAAAGGATAATGACTCTTGACTGACTGACCAGCAGCTTGTCAAGGACACTTAGACGTGATGAAGAAGAGTGAGAAGTAAGGACCCCCAGAGGAGACTGACAACCACCCTTAGGCTCCACACGCATGTGTAGAGCCACCAAACATATGTGACTAAAGGCCAGGACAGGTGACCCAAATTGACCAAAGGGATATTCCATACCATGTGACATCAAGCTTACTATATAAAGTGGGAGGAAGAAGGAGGAAGGGGGGACATCTGGAGTGATGATGTTTGTCTTCTCAAGGAACCATTACATGTGATGGGCCCTGCTCTCCTGGAGATGACTGAACACCTCCTGCCTGTGGGAAGCAGTGAATTAATTTCTTGTTTTGCTTTGCTTGTGTGTACAGCTTTTGCTTTCTCTATTAAACTGTCTTTATCTCAACCCATAAGTTTTTCCAGCTCTTATCCTTCTGATTCTGTCCCCCATCCTTCTGGTAGGGGAGTGTGTGAGTGGCTGCATAGCTCTTGGTTGCTGCCTGGGGTGAAACCATGACAGGATGACATCCCTCCAGCTGTGACTGCCCCACACAGCTTGGTGTGTTCAGTGAACTTGCTGAGGGTGCACTCAATCCCACTGTCCATGTCGCTGACAAAGATGTTGAACAGTATTGGCCCCAGCACTGACCCCTGAGGGACACCACTCCTCACTGGCCTCCACGTGGACAATGAGCCACTGACCACAACTCTGTGTGTGTGACCATCCAGCCAGTTCTTTATCCACTGAGTGGTCCACTCATCAAATCAATGTCTCTCCAGTTTAGAGACAAGGAGGTCATACGGGACAGTGTCAAACGCTTTGCATCAGTCCAGGTAGATGGTATCCATTGCTCTGGCCCTGTTCAGAAATGCTGTGGCCCCATCACAGAAGTCCACTAAATTTGTCAGGCATGACTTGCCCCTGTAAAGTCATGTCGGTTATTACCAATCACCTCTTTGCTTTTCATGTGCCTAAGCACAGCTTCCAGGAGAATCTGCTCCTTCTTGCCCAGCACAGAGGTAAGGCTGACTGGTCGATAGCTCCTTGGCTCTTTCATTTTCCCCTTTTTGAAAGCAGAAGCTATATATCCCTTTTTCCAGTCATCAGGGGCTTCACCTGACTGTCACAATTTCTCAAGAATTAGAGATAGTGGCTTAGCAACTACATCTGCCAATGTCCTCAGGACCTGAGGATGAATCTCTTCAGGACCCATGGACTTATGCACATTCAGGTTCCTTAGCTGGTTATTTCCTGCCACAGCACTTCTGACTCTGAGCAGTGTCAGACATCCCAGAAGTTACTATACAGTAAGTGCCACCCTTCCATAAATATCTGCCTAGTGAAAAGGATCACATAGCCTAATCTTCTACAAAGAGAATGTGAGCCAACACAATGTACCACAAGCCTTTTCTGGGAATCATCCCCATCTGTCCCTACTAAAGCAGTCCTTTCACAGCAAACAGGACTAAAATACTCTAAGGAACTAAGACCAGAGAATCTGTACCACAGCTATAAAGCAAACAGACTGTTTTTACTCAGATGATGATCACAGATGACAGACACATCACACTACTAAACAGTGCCTGACTGTTCTGAATGAAGCAAGTCTAAAGATTAACACCTTCACATGAAAGATCTAAACTCAAAACTCTTAATTTAAAGGAGAGAAAAATAATGCTGTAATGCAAATTTCATGCAGTCTTCTTTCCTAAAAAAAAATATTTTTAATGACCTTGTGTCCTGTACTTACCAACTAACTAGCAAGTCTTCTTCGAGGTTAATATAAGAGGTGCAAATAAGTAAGAAACAGCTTTGAATTTTCTGTTAAACTGCATTCAAGCTTCTAGAGTTACACAGAATCAAAATATTTGCCAGGTTTTGTTCACAGGGTATCTTCCTCTGGGTTATTTGGGCTGGGTAAAGAGTCCCTCCCTGGAAATCAGCAGGATGTATTTTACCTTTGCACACCTGAACTTGGCGTGCCTATACAGACCTGAGGCGCCAGGGCCCTCCTTTCACTACAGTATATTGTGAAAAGACAGGAAAATATTTCCACTCAGCATAAACTAGACCAAAAAGTACTGTAGTTCTTAATTATTTAGATACTAAACAGTCCTTCCTTAATAGAAATATATTAAGTACTTAGTAAGCACTGTACAAATATTATCCAAAAAAAGACCTAACTGGGGAAGACAAGTCTTCTATTTGGATACTGTTATTTTGTCGAAAGGAACACTAAGGTTTGACTGTCTTTCCCATAGACAAGGAAGACACACAGCACAGTATTTTTAAGGGCTGCCTTTTCAGGCTTTATAAAAGCAAAGGCTAAAAAGCCCACAGAGAAAAGCTGATTTTAAGGAGGAGCACTCTGCTGCAAACTTGGGCATAAAATAATGAGACGAAGCTTTTTTCCTAGCTGTAAAAAACCCTTGAGAGGAACGAGTTTCGTGGATTTCACTCTCCTTTTGCTCCAGAATTAAGCAGAGACCATTTTGGAGGACAGCTGCCCTCTGACACAAAGCTCATCGCCCCATGCCCCCCTGGCACCACCACGAGGGGATGAGAAGGTCCTCCCCTCTGCCAGGGTGAGGTGCCAGCCCTGCAGCCGAACTGCCTGCGCCACCTTGCCTAGATGAAAAGATCACTGCTTCACTGGCAGAGCAAAATGATCACTACAGAATTTAATTTGGGAGAGTATACAGCAATTAAATGCTAAAATAGACAAGCTACAGGGAGCTCTCTCAACTGGAGAGAGCAAATTAGAAACTATGTCAGTTAAAATAATTTAGACAAGCAGATGGGAGATTTGGAGGACCGAATGAAGGCAGCATGATCTCTGCTGAAAACTTGTTTAAAAGCAAATAATGGTTCAAGGTATCCAGAACATTATTAAGAATTATGATGCATTTGAATGGAAAATTTAATGTTCTAAAAATTCTGCACATATCAGAAAGGTTGGAGCCTTAGACACGAGGGCCAAGAGGGAAATAAAACATTTTTAAATGTTGAAACAGCCGCATTTGATTATATCAATATATATTTTTGATCCTCACAAAGTGATTCTTGTTCTTGTCAGAACCAAAGCCCTTGAGTCAAACCGTTTATCGTACTGGTCACATCTTAGGTTTAGGCTAAAGAGCTACTTCAAAAACACCAACATGACGGTTTTAATATCACATCTAGATTGATGAATCATTATATTGGAAGCACCACACAGCATTTTTAACTTAGCACAGGCAGACAATAATTTCAGTAAGCAAAGAGAAAACACAATATGCTACTACAGCAACTGTCTCCATGAGGTTTCACTAGCACCCCAAGAGAGTGAGGTATGTAGTGAAAGGTTCTTTCTGACCAAAATCATACCCGTGGGCGTGTTCAACCAACCCGCTGTGGGTAACAACACACCATTCATCTTCACAGGCTAATCCTTTGCATTCACAGACTCTGGAAATCTCAAAAGCTTAACATCAGATAGGAAGTCTAGAAAGTGAAATGATACCTAATAAATTGAGATAATTCATCTACACTATGCAAAATAATACCAAGAAGATTTGGAGGTCCTGTTTTTCTAGTAAAAATTACTATTAAGCTTCTTAGATAGCTACTAGACAAATGGCAAAATATGCACACAATTAAAACTGCAATTCATTAATAGACCATAGCTATGAGACAGGTATCCCCTCCTAAAAGTGGGCTTGCTGCCTATGAAGAGCAACAGAAAAAAGTTTACAGGTGAGCTAAATAATTTTAATAAGTAGCAGATAACTACTGAACCCTGAAATACTGAACCTTGCAGAGGATGTGGGTAACCTTTTTATGTGTCCATTTATAAAACCTCCATTGCTTTCTCCTTTGGACTGTGTAGTAACACAGGAATACTTCCTGAACACTCTCCCACAGGAGGGTACAGGTGATTCATAGCTGATTTGAGAAACATTTGCTTTACTATTTGTAGCTTTCTTGCTCTCTCAGATCGTTTCCTCTAGAGATGTTCTGCAAGTTTCTCTTCTTTTGAAATGACAGGTTTAAACTTACTGTTAGATGCCTCTGATCATTTGCTAAACTCAGTCTGTCCTTGTGCTCGACACAAGGATTACTGTAGCTTTGTAAAGTACATGAATTTTTGCTCGTGTTTGCAGAGCTACAGCTTGTGCTGTACTGCTCAGAAGCCCTGGAATACTTAACTATACTGTTTCCCTTAGCAGCAACGAAAGCACATCCTTTCCTGAAAAGCCTAGATCCCAATGTGCTAATGCCCTAATAGTTCTGCTTCCCTTTCACAGCTATTCTCACTTCTGTTGGGATCACTGTATGGTAGGGATCTCTTCCTTCCCTGGCCCCAAATGCTACAGCAGTCAGGTATGTGATCATCTCCCCAAGGTTTGCTAAGGTACAGGGTTCAGCTATGTGCAAGTCTGCAGTGCAGTACTAGATAGTAATCATTAGTAAGTAAAAGCCATCGAGATTAAATAATCTTTAGATAGCAAAAACTATAAGGTAACTCCTACCGTAATTTTAATTTTGCCACGGATGCAGGCCACAGTCTCACAGAAACTCAGCCGAAGTTGCCAGAGAAACTTATTATTACCAACTGGTTGTTTAAATTCTCAAGCCTTTGCTCTCAAAGGAGCAGATTTAGAGAAAGTTTGGGCTTGAGCTGCTGCTGAGACATGGCTGGTGAGGCTGGCTGCTGGGAAAAGCACTGCATGAAGGGCTGGCAGTTTGGCAGAAAATAAGAGTCCTTCATTTCCTGTGAGCTGTGTGCTGCTGAGCTGGATCCCTCACAGCATGCTGTCTGCCTCTGAGAGCAGCTCCTGTGCTCTGCTTCAGCTGGAGTACTTCCAGACAGCATACCCCCTGGACTGGGTTCATTTTCCTCCCTGCTTTTGAAGGCTTTGTTGTATAACTGTATAGTATTTCTGAAGAGTTAGCTTCGAAACAAAGTGGAAATGCAGATAATCTACCTAATGTTAAAAAAGAAAAAACAGCAGATGATAAATTTAGTTCCTAAACTTTCAGCTGAAACTGGAGTAAGAAACACTTATTATGTGAGACCTCCTCCTTCCAGAGGGAGGACAGGGGAGCTAACTTGATAACCATGACTTTATTTACTGCCCAGCAACTCATAACTCCACATTTTTTCATGTGTTGACTAAAGGGACTCAGAGGTTGTTCTTGGTGTTTTGTTTTTTTAAATAAGAAGCAATACCAGTTATAAAATCTGTATCTAAGTTCACCTACTAGTGCCTGGCACTTTAGCTCTCTTTGTCTGACAGATTTACTACTCCAAGAACCTTATATACTTTCATTCACCTTTCCAGAGAAAGAATTATTTAGCATAGACGTAACCTGTTAAAATGGGATTTGCAGAACACCAGTGTGTCATCAACCAGTCGTTATTATCGGAGGATAACTTCCATAGAGTAAATGCACAACATTAAATGACAAAGTTTGCGAGCCTTTTGACAGAGAAAAACTTGTAACAGTGTCAAGGGAAGGTGTTATGACTCTTATGCTATATTGTTTCTGCACTGAAAGTTGGTCCTTAACTGCAAAAGCCCAGAGCAAATGGCTGTGTGGCCTATAATGCCTGATGGCTGTGTGCTGAACAGTGATGCTCACACTACGACCGTTCTCCTCGGTAGAACCAGAGTCTCCGGGTCATATCAGTTTTAGGGTAAGAGACCACTTCAAAAAAGACAGCACAATGTTATTCAAAGTGAGTATCTCAGTAATATTACTGGAGAATGGATGTAGCTCCATTCTTAAATTCATGACTCTGCTTTCTTAATTCTCCTGCTTCTTGCTCAGAGCTTCACTTTAGGCATGTGCCAAAACCCACCAAAATACATAACAACAAGATGATATGAGACAACTGGGAAAGTCCCTCGAATTACAGAGGAACTAGTGGACCTGCTGGTGCTCTTCCCTCTCTCTGTATTTCCCATTGCCACCAAGGGGACATGCTTCAAGGCCACTGATGCTGTCACCTCTGTGGCTGTGATACTAATCCTAACGTTCACGCTGGAAGAGTTGGCTTTTCAAGACAGTGTCTTCATACCAACAGACAGTTCTCTTGTCTGTGTCATTTTTTTACTATTTCTTTTATCCAAACCTGCAGGTCACTATGAGGGGCAAAAACTCATTGAGAGAACTTTAATATGCAAGTCTCCTCCCAGCTCTTATCTCAGAGCAGCATGGTTGCAGGTGATAGTTCCTGTGTACAGTACATGCTCCACTACAGAGCAAAAAAAGGAGAAAAAATATGGGATCTATGGATCTCGCCAGTGTGGTACTGCTGACAGGTGGTTTGAGTCTGACGTGTGTGGGAAGAAGCAGGGGGCAAAGGGTGGGTATACAACCAGGGGAAGTGGTAAGCAGCTGAAAATTCAGATCTGTGTGAAGCTAGAACAGGGACATGCTCACACATGTTAGACATCTCAGCTCTCACACCCTGTGCACACAGCAGTGAGAATAGTGCATGGTGCAGGTGCAGTTATTTATTATATACTATATATATTTATATTTGTAAACAACATATATACATTTAAACAGCAAGGATAAAGATAAAGCATTCCAAAATGCGTATTTGCCATAAACATAAACCTCAACTTTTTAAAAGCCTATCCATCCCTCCAAATTTGTTTCAACCATCAAAATAGCTAAATGGGTTTCTTCTAACTTTGCACTTAAATTCACCTCAAGGCTGACAAGCATAAAAAATTTCAGTCAAATGGATGATTTTTTTTTTGTGTGAAAGCTGCAATAGCCTGAAAACAGGGGCTTGTAATGAAGCTGCCCCATCAACTGTAACCACACTGTCACTAGAGCAACACAATCATATTGCCTGTGCAAAGAAGCAATGCATTTAACATTTTCTTCACTGTGTATTATCTGTTAGCTGAGTTTGTTGGAGATATGTGGCAGCTCCCTGCAATACTTATGAATATATGGCAAGGCACACAAGGCATACAAGAATCCACCTATGTCTGCTTCAGCACAGGTTTGTCTTACTATATTTTGGCAAACAACTTAAAAAACCCTCCCTTCTCTTATCTTAGGTTTCTGTTAAATGCTGTTACTATCAGGAAATAAGAGTCGTTCCAGGCAAATGTCTCAGATCTTCCCATTGCTATTCTCTATTACTAATGCACATTACATGTTCAATTCTCCCTTGCTGTTTCTATGAAAAAGCTCTTGTCAAAAACAGATTTCATTTTTTCTGTGTATGCACAAATTAGTTATGGATGATTAACAAAGCATTCATTCTTTTATTTGCTTTGGCTGAGACTTGATCTGTGTTACATTCATGTGAGGGAAGCACACAATTTTATGTTGATTAAATATGAAACACTGCACTGTTGATAAAAAGAGTTGTATTCGGAGCTGTGCATTATACTGACAAAAGATGCGTGTTCTTCAGCTAATAGTTTCTTAAACAAGTTTTTCCAGATTTTTAATTGAGCTAAACTTGATACAGCTTTTTTTTCCTTCTCACCAAGTACTGGGCAGAAAGAGCTTTATGTCTGAAAGCAATCTAGTCCAGTCTTAACAAACAACAATAATTGTTGCATATTGAATGTAACAAAAAGGAATTTTCAAAATCTGCCCTATAATTTGATTTCTTTAAACACAACTTGCATTATCAAGCTTATCCCTCAAAAGACCGCAAAACTAAGTAGCACAGATCACAAATCATAATTACAGAATTTTTCCAATACATGAAAAATACAATACTTATTGTAGAAGTCTTATGGAAACTTACAGCCAGTCATAACTGAGAATTTAGCTCTGATTTGCTGTTACTGGCTCCAGCTATCACAGGATAATGTGTGTAAGTGCTCATCTATAAGGCCCACAAATTCTCCATGTCTATTAAATACAGTGAGACCAAAAAGGATATACTTTGATTCAAGAAGGTATTCAAGTGCAAGCCCAAATTCAAGCACATGATCTACTTGTAATTAAATCAAGTTAAAGATAGCCATATGATTAAGCACCTTATTAAATTTGGGAACAAATTATTAGCCTTTATAAACCAGGAGATTCTATCTCACAAACTTGAGCACACAGACACATGCACACGTGCAAAGCATTACCCACACTTTTGCAAGAGGGGATTTATTTTTAGTGTAACTATACAGAGTAAGTGCAGCTCTCACTCGGGTTAGGAAGAGGTCTGGTCACACTTTCATTCTCTTCTAAACTCCCAACAAGAATTGACAGTTTTATAAAACCTTTGCTGATGTCCCTATGTCACAAAAATCAGTCTATTTAGTGATTAATTATCACCAAAATCAAACCATAAACTTAGGGTTTTCATTTCACTGTCAAGGAGAGAGAGTCTTACCATAACATGGGGCGAGAAACAGCTCAAGGCAAGGGAAGCTTGATGCAAGTTGTGTTTAGAAAGGACAGCTAGTGCTCCACACTGAAGAAGGTGATTTCTTGTGCTGCCCCTGAAATACCAGTGCTGGGTGAGAGGACAGCAGGAGAGGAGAGATGGAAATCTTGTTTAGATCAAAGCAGGTTACTGCATTGCCTCTGAGGAACAGGTCTCTCTCTGCTCCCCATGAAGGGACACATTTGTTGGCTGGCAGCCAGTTGAAGAGCCCAAAAACCCACCAGGAGGAAGGTTCCTCCAGCACCAATTTACTGCAAGCAGGACGAGAAAGGGCCAGTGAAGGCAACCAGGCCTATTTGGAGCAGCCACACTGCAGCACAAACTATGAGCTCCTGCAGGGCATGAGAAGCATGGTGGGTCCCAGAAAAACCTAGCTCTCCTCACAGCCCTCATCCAGAGCAGAGACACAACGCAACAACTCCTGCCCTAACCTGCAGCCGATCAGACAGCGACTGTCTCCTAACCCATATCTTACTTATATCCTGCTTTACCAGCCACACGTTCCTGCCTTGCACCAGCCCTGGCACTTTGCTGGCACTTCTTTCACAATTCAGTTCCTCTCACTAAACCCAGGAAAACTTACCCAGAAAAAAACCAATATAATGTTTCAGTTGGGTTGGGGAGACAACTGAGATCTCCAGAGGTGAGCCACCAGTGTCAGTGCGAGGAAGGGGCTCCTGCACACAGAGTGGGGAGCAGAGAGCACAGAGCAAGATGCCACCTGCTTTGACAGCAGAACACTGAGTATGCTTCAGTCATCACATGTTCTTGCGTTTTCATGAAGCATTTTATGGAGATTTACTCTTCCTGTTCCTGCCTGTGTGAATTCAGCTCCCTGTTCTTTCAACTAGGGGATGGTTGAAGTGAAACAAAAATTCATTTTTTTTAAGAATCTCAAAAAAATATTTTTTTTCTTTGCTTCAGGTCATGTAAGAACACACAAAAGGACAAAGCAATAAATGCTCACATGCACTTTCTTGTCTTTATTTCCACTCTCTGGAATGAGGCCAGAGACATCTTAGTAGTGCACTTTGTTCTCTTCCACTCCCTCCCAGAAATTATGGACTCTCCTTTGCAGCCAATTTCCTCCTCCTTCTCTGTCTGGGCCCTAGCTTCAACTACTACAAAACAATGTTCCCCTGTTTCTCTCCAGGGCCCATTCTCCATGCATCTACCCCAGGCTCTCTGAGCCCTCCCAGATCTTTAAGGCTTTATGTTTACATATCCAGGATGAAAACCTATTCTCTCTGTTCTGATTCTAGGAAAATTCCACTCTCTTCCCACTTTGCATATGAACTCGGCTGCACTCCTTTTCCACAGGCTCGACCAGCCACTCCATGGTCCTAAGGGGCTGCCTCTCCTGAGGGTATTAGTGCAATAGCAGCCCCACTCAAATGGACCTGACACGATTGCAGAGCTGGCTTCAAAAATACAGAAATGTTTCATGGCACAGATTCTCCCTGATTGGAGCCTGAAACTTGAAATTAGGCACTGGCAAGTCAAACAGCAAGTATGTTGCATATCACTTCCCACTTCTTGAAAAATCTATATTCATTATTATTAGACTTGCCAAATGGTAATTCATAAAAATAAGTGTTACAAAGTATATATATCCGTTTCAAATAATACGTTTTTACACATTCTTTTAAAAGATGTTATTTTGCACATTCCAGCTACATCGGGAACATTCCTGGAATGTTACAAGCACAAGTACTGCCAACATTTCTAAAACTCCCCTAGAAACAAATTAACGTGTACAAAAGGCAAATATGTTGCTAATGCTTTAATTATTAATGCATCATGTTGCCATCTAAAACAAATATGAGAATGAATTAATAAATACAGAGTATTTCAAATGAAAATATTCTCTGCCTCTTTGCTGTGAAGTTAACCTAACTTACGGATTTGAAAAAAAATCTCAGTGTTAATTAACTTAATATTTGATCTAGCTGCACTTAGAAATATTCCATAATAAAAGCAAATGAAAGAAAAATACAAATTAAAAGAAAAAACAAAAACCACCCCAAAATATAGCAGACTTAATATCCTAATTATTGCTATGCAAAAGCACTTACAAGACATCTGCATTTATCAGTTATCAGAAAGCAGTGCTTCAGTCACAGGTAGTTAGCAATAGCACTCATATAATATTACAGGGAGCCTGACGTTTTGGCAAAACTAGAGCAGGAAAAAATGAAACTAAAAGGCATATTGACCTCCAGGACCGGGATTATTACCTCTAAGCTTATTAAGAGTAAAAGCTGTCAGTTGGACCACCCCACAACCAGGGAGGAAAACTTAGATTACTCAGCAACAAAAGGCATAAAAAGGAGACGTGTGTTCTCGGAATGGACGAAGGCAGAGAGTGAACCACAGCCCTGCTTCTGCTATCTGAGCAGTAATTGGCTCACAGGAGTGACTGCCACGTTAAGGCATTATCATTATCTAGCTCACATAACTGGAAATTCACGCTCTGTTCTTTAAATTGGCTTAACCAGCAGCATCTGCAGCACTTTAATTAATTACAGCAATTGGCGTACCTTAAAAGTAGATTCATAGATCTGAAATGATAATGCCCTGTGAGTAATAATTGTAAACTAGCATTAAACCAGACCTATCCTAAACAAAAACCAGGGTACACTGTTGGGTTTCAACTGCACAGAAAACAAGCTTCAACTTAGTAATTATTATTGTCTGCCCAGGTTCACCGACAGATACTACAATTCTACGTGACACTTTACATTCAATTAGCTCAGGAATGCAAGAGCTCACAATGTGTACCGCAGAAATATGTTCAGGTTTGATGCTATCCCGTCAAAATTTGCTCAGGCACTAACACTTGGGACTCCTTCAAAAGATAAACTTGAAGTTAAAATCATAACAGAGACTGATTACCACTATTTATTTTTTAGTACGTTCCTTATAAAGAAAAATAGAAGCCAGATATCACAGCAAGCTCAGAATGAAGTGTTGTTGACAGCCATTAGCTTTGCTTCAGTAAAAGAATCCATGGGCCCTGTACATAAATGTGAATTTTATTTTTTTTCTAATATCTGCAGCTCTAAAACACAGAAGAATTACTTAGTCAAAATTTGAAGCCAAGGAGTTAAAAAACTCTTTTGCACCTTTTATGCAAGGAAATTTGAAATCTTTCCTTAGAAGAAAATAATTTTTAAAAACCTCACAGTGAGATCCATGTACACATTCTGGACAAACCTAAAATCTGTTCTGTAACAGACGACTTCATACCATTTCTAGCCAGAACACAAAACAACACTATCAAGATTTGTTGTGACTTGCTTCTGTACAATTTCTGGTTTAAAGACAGATTTTATGTTTAATTAGCACCATGCTGCAAAATGGGCACAAGAATCTCAATCAGGCATCTTGTATATAATAGAAGTTTAAACATTTAAATAGCTCAGTGTTACTAAGTTAATCAAACCCAATCCTCAAATTTGTATGCAATTTAGGGGTCAAAATACCTAGTATAAAGGTCATTACCAAACCAAATCTGAACTTCCCATTTATCAAACACAAGTTTTACCTTTTATAGCCATGTGAAAGAATGAAGCATAGCTTTCTTGATTCTAGTAAAGAGGTATAATTTTGAACATGGTTTTAACCCAAAAAAGCCAAACCCATAGACTCAACTAAGGGATGACTGGTTTTAAACTGCAAAAACTTTGAACTATCTAATAAAATGCTACAGCACAAAATACACCTTTGTGCAATGCTGTCCAATGCCTATTTCTGAAAGCATTCCTGTGTCTCCATGAACACACAGAACTAATACGGAGGCAGAATACTAGGAAGGCAGAATGTACAAGCCCAAACAGCTAAAATGCCAAGGCTGATGCAGCAGCAAAAACCAGAAACAGCAATCTGATGTAGCAACTCACACCACAGAGACATGCAGAAGGCAGTCAGAGGAGAAAAACACCTTTCTACAACAGCAAAACTCTGGTGACTGTGCTTATATACCCTGCACCAAGTGTGTGTGGGCTGTGCAGACAGCGGTGAAGCTTCACTGATACGTGTAATTTTAAGACGCGAATCTGCGCTCAGAAATACTGTGATAACATGTTTATCTAGGGGGCACGGAAAACAACTGCATGCACAAACAAACAGCTATGCTCAGTGTAATCACCTCCATCTCCTGAGTATCCACTTACAAATACTAATGTAGACACTACATGTGCAACTAAAGCACCAGCCTCTGAAGAAAAAAAGGCCATAGTACAGGCAAAATCAAAAATATAATAATAGTTCTTATCCAAGACTGATACATATGCCATACGGTCACTCATTTCTGATGGAGAAGGGTCACAAATGTGCAAAGCAAGTTATTCGTTGACTAAATATCATCATGAAATGCTAGGATATAAAGGTTGAAAGGATTAACACAAAAGGTCCCACTCCAAGGCAAATGTCTCCTTCATAGTTCAGTTCACAGCCATCACGACTGCTCAGTCAGGCCTGTGATCCCAAAACACTGGGCATATACCTGTTAACCAAACACACCAAAGACTTGGAAAATCTCTTGTTGATACTGGCATATTTTTAGAGGAGATTTTAATTACCACCACACTGAAAGAGACTTTTTAAACATGGAAAGATCTCAAATAGTTTCCGCTTCAAATCTCAGCACTTTCTGAAGCAACTTCTAGAGAGGAATTATAAATTTGCCAGGTTGGCAGGGTTCACGCTCCACTTCCTCCTTTCTCCTTCAGTCTCTCACCTTTTCCAAGCAAAAACTGTGAGACATGCAACAGAACCCTCTGCTTTTAAGCTATTTGCAAAAGCCTTACACAATTTAATTGCACATTTATATAGAGGCCACTTTCCAAAATAAATAGAGAAGAACTAATTAATTAGCATGCACTAAAACATGTTGGGTTTTGCTGTAACAATAAAAACTTGTGATTTTCAAACAAGCCACAAGTACTAGGAGAAAAAAATACTTCTAAATATAACTTTGGATTTAAACATTCTTCACTAATAATTGTGCTGTTTCATTTCAGAAACTTATTTGGATTGTGTTTATCATCTTTTACATTCAGTAACAGACTAAAGTAAGGAAAACTAAGATTTCTAAAGGAGAAAGGGATGAATTTTACCGGTGAATATTTTATCCTTACTGGATGGTAATTTTTCTACTCCCTCTACTGGCATACTTTAAAAGCAAGGAAAGAAAAACCTGAAGGGCATTCTAGTTTGAAAAACATAACGAGAAATAGTTTTTGTAACCTCAAAATAATTGTTTGCACAACTTCGCAAAACATTGATCTCAAATCTCGGGGATTTCTACACCATCACCAAATTTTTGACAGATTTCTTCATTGTAAAAATTAATCGAGCACCTCAAAATAAACACCCAAAACCACTCTCTGTCAGAATTACAATCAAGTAGTCCCACCACCTGTCACTGCTCTGATCAAAACAGGTCACTCCTTCAAACATACTATATTGCAAAAGACCCAAAGAGTAATCTATGGAATAGAAATCTACATGATTACCACAAGTCTAAAGAAATGAGCAAAACCATCCTGAGCTTAACGAGTTGCTACTTAAATGTTAGACAGTGCTCTGTGAACCATTTTATATTAAAATTGGATAGTTCTAAACATCACACATACAAGAAGTATTGTTTGACACAGTGCCATTTTGATGATAAATTGCAATCTACAGCTCAAATAATTCTAGCCAGGGATTAACATTTCAGAGGCTGAGCCAGAGATTATGTGTGTGGATCTTGAATTTCATCATCTCCCTTCGGCACAATTCTTCCTTTTTTCATCTATTCTCTCATGAAGGGTCAGGAAAGCTTAGCCTTGCTGTTTCATTCATTTCATCTCTACATTAACCAGATACCTTGCAGTCTTTAGTTCTTACGTGTTATTCCATTACAAATACTACAGCTACACTGCACTATGCTACGGCTAATGAGGCATGTACCAAATCAAAGGCTGCCATCAAGTGGTTGTAGCACACTGCCAGCACTATGCAAAGTTACTGTTCTGCAAGGGGTTTCACCACGACACACTACACAGGGTGGATTAAACTCTGCCACATTTTAAAGCTTTTGGGGAATTTTAGATGCTAAGAGATGGTGGTCCCACACAATTTCATTTCCTTCTTTATAAGTTCAAAGGTCCAGCCTAATAGCCAACACCACCACACAGAAGATGTTCTTGTTTCTCACCATTCCAGGTCAGCAGGCTCCAGAATTGTTTCTGCCATCACATACTCAGCTGCTCATCACTGTGCACCAGAGGACAAGTGGAGAATATAACCTCTGAAAAGCCTCCTGGTTAGCAATGGGACAAGCAGGGTGTTGCAGGGTGGGGGTTTCACAGAAGGTGGAAAGAATAAACACAATTTCTTGTGCCACTGTACGCAGTTTCAAATCAAACTGAGTTAAAGATTACTTGTTAATCTATACTCATACTGAACTTGAAGTCAACATGAGAGATCTTCCCTGCAGTGACAGTGATGTGTATCTGCATCATTACTCAGCAATTTGAAGCAACAATGACTTGGTAGATCATTCTTCAGCACCAGTGTTCAATCTGACCCACACAGCTGACCTTTCCACATAGATAGCATGCAGCCATATACTATCAGCCCTAAACCACTGCCAGTTACTCCAACTGATCTTTGCCTGGCTGGTAAAAACCAACCAACCAACACCAAACTAAACCCACTTTCACAGAATCACAGAATGGATACGGTTGGAATGGACCACAGTGCGGTCATCTAGTCCAACCTCCCTACTCAGGGACTGTGTCCAGATGACTTTTGAGTATCTCCAGTGAGGAAGACCCAGAGAGGGCAACCTTTCTGAGACTCCTCTTCCATCACAGTAAAGTTGTTCTTTCTCATGTTCAGGTAGGGCTTCCTGTGTTCCAGTTTCTGCCTGTTGCCTCTTGTCCTATTGCTTGGCACCACTGAGAAGAGCCGGGCTCCATCCTGTGGACACCCTCCCTTCAGATGATGATATACATTGATAAGATCCCCTCACAATCTTCTCCAGGCTAAACAGGGCAAGCTCCCTCAGCCTTTCCTCATAACTGAGCCCTCCACTGGACTTACTCCAGGAGCTCCATGTTAGCCTGAACTATTTCGCCAAGCCCCGGTGAAACATCCAACTTGTTCCACAGATCTTGATTATCCCTTGAGATAATACCCTTCCTCAACAGTACCCATGCTAGTTATTTATAGAGTCTACTTATTTAATACCTCAAATCTTTCCTAGTAAATGAGTTTCTTTGGTTATACTATGCCATTAAGGTTATATAATATAAATTAAAACTAATTATGGGGAACATTTATACAGATGAGTCATGGAACAACAAACACAAACTTTATATTAATTCTTAGCTGACCATTTTTAAGGGTTATTTTTCAGATATTCAAGGACAAAAGTCCTTTCCTTGACAAATACATAGGCAAAATCCTTCCTAACACATCACACTCCTTCCTGTGGCAGCTCTTGGAAGCAAGTACCCAATGCCTCTGTCATTGCGTGTTTGGACACATAACAGGAGCTGCTTCTGCGAGAGCATTTCCCTCACTCTTATTCCACTCTGGCCCAGCTATCACTCATTCCCTCTGCTCCTGTTCTCCCTGGTGCCCACAGTCCCCCTTGGTCTCACCTTGCCATTAGCCATGTCTTGCATCTTGGACTCATCTTTAGGGAAACATATATTAAAGGAAAGTGAATATCAGAATAGTAATATTGGGAAAACCCAAAACCAATCCAGGGGTGGGAGAGAGAGATGAAAAGGTATAAGGTTTTCTCAGAGACAGATTCTGATGGCAGTTGATTTCTGTGTTCTTTTTGTATACTTTTCTGAATTTATTTAGCACTCAATGTGGAAAGCACTACCAAATCTTACATTCCAAATAACTTCTCACTCTTCACCAGGAAAAAAAAAAGAAAATATAATTAATTTCCATTTCAGGGATGTACTTTACAGATAAAATAGAGACAATTCTTCACATAATTTTCAACATCACCTGTGATTTGGTAAATATTGTGTGCATGCTTTGATTTTTGTGCTGTGCCTTTCTCTGACTGGGGACTGTTTCATGGAGATTTTGTTTTAGGGAGCAAAGCTTTAGAGAGTTCCACTAATCTTATCCCTTGCTGAGAAAAATACTCTTAGAACATAAATCATTAAAACTATATACAAAACCTGAGTCTTTAAAGACAATCTCTGAAAACTAGTTAGTGCCTGTGCAGGCAAAGCCTTCAGAGTCACACTTAGCAATTTCCTATCTCAGTCTGTGCTGCACATGGTATTAAAGAAAGCTTAGAGAGGCTTGTGTCCATCTTTCTCACTCTGCCATCCTGCCACACTGCCAGGAAGACAGGTCAACTTGTTCTAAGTTCTGGTCTGCAGAAAACACACCAGAAGCAATAATACTGCTATTTAACAGCACAATGTAACACAATTGTATCATCTTCAGGCTTTAAATGAATCCTGTTTGGTATGTATACATTTTATTTTTCAGGCCACTGGAAAATGTAACATTGCTGAAGTGTAGCCCACTGTGCTCAGAATAGCAACCTTTGAGTTAGGTGTTGCAACTCTGTATGGGTCACAAATTCAGCAGAAATTCAGTTTAATCTTATATTTATGCTAGTACACAGAAAGAGAGAAAATAATATTGAACAGTTACAAAATGTCCTTCGTGGCACTTTATGCAATACCATTTTATTCAGGCAATCTATCCAGCTGAGACTCAGGTTGCCACCACACCTGAGATAAACCAGAAAAAAAATTAATTTCTGCTGCCTATCAAGATTCACAAAGCAATTTGGCTCAGATATAGATAATGCAAAACAATGAGAAAGGAGAAAATTCACATGAAAAACACAGTATGATGGTACAGCATCAATTCAGAATGAGGAATATGCTGGGAGGGAAATGAATGAAATGGCATAAATTAAGTTATGGAGGTCAATTAATTTATATTATATTAAACTCTATTAAGACAGCTAACAACCAAAGATAAGAGGCTGAAGGCAATAACACTCAGTTCTATTACACTGCCAGATGATTTTCCTAATAACAAGAGGTTTCATGAGGCCAGAACCCTTATTTTCCTGTCAGCTGGCTATGCTTCTGCTGGTGGCCACTATTTTTAAATAACATGCTCTCAGTTAAATTACAACTGCTGCATGTGCAATCCTATCCAGTTACTTAATGCAGAGCTACACATTACACAATAATGCATATTTTAATTCTTTTTTGACACATATTTCTGTACCTTGAGCACATGCAAGGTATTATCTCAAATCAACCAAAATATTCAATTGGACTCCCAGATTATCTGCCTTTGAAGTGACTTGTCAAAAATATTTTTCATTAATGCATTGCCATTTTTTCCGTTTTCCACACTGAGTATTTTGTACTACATGGCTGCAGCATATGCTGTTTTAACACCACACATCTACCAGGTCAAAATGAGATTTATCCATCATAATGCTGCCCCCCCTAGACAGTGGTATTTTGCATAATGATATTCTGAACCACATCAAGAGCAAACACATAGCTGTAACTGCATGGAGATGCAAAAACAGACTCAGACACATATAGCCAGAGAAAATGTGGCAAGCTGAACAAGCTTAAAAGCAAATACATTTCTATTAAAAGGCAAGTTGCTTGGCTCAGCTTATGCCCGAAGTATGATTAGAACCCCACTGTAAAACAATTACCAAGATACTCTTCTGTATTTGATGCCTGAAAGAGAAATGACCTCATGCAGACTCTGGCTCTCGTGTACACTTGGCAAGTGTATTTTACTGCTGATTTTCTATGAATAAACTTATGGTAAGAGTGGCTGAAACACACTGCTCATTTTGAACATGCTTAATGTCGTATTAGAGGTTTGTTTCCAAAGCTGTCTGCCTTGTTTCTCAGCTTCCTCCCTCCAGCTGGCAAAGACCTCCACTGATAGCAACTCCAGTCAGCTGTCTTGAGCAGTACACTCAGCTATAGCAGACATGCTCTTCTATCAGGAAATAACATCCCCTCAAAAATCTAAACAAAATGGTTCTAGCAATTTAGAAAACAGTTGTACTTTACCACTGGGAATCAATAATAACCATATAAATTATATGTCACTGTAAAGTGTGTACCATACTTTCTGAGTTTACAGAGGCAATGCCTCACACCCAGGCTGCTCTGCCCAGCAGCCTTCTCTCTCCAGCTGCCACTTGTAAAGACCTCCTATGTAATTATAGCATAAATACCAGAAAATTTTCACCTGAAATACCGTAATACAGTTTTCAAAACTGCCATATCGTCTGCCAAATTATATTTGATATAGATCCACTTTGTGCAGCTATCAATACAGAATCAGAAACAACACTAGTTAAAGGAGAGTTTGGGCATTGCCTGTCATTTAGATGGGGATCAAATAACAAAAGAAAAGTTTCATAACTATTTTTTAAAAAACGCAGTAGAGAAGCATTGGATGGACTCACATTTCATACTCATTCAAGATAAAAAAAGGTATTAAAAGTGTAAAAAGTTAATTAGATATTATAAGTTATTTCAACAATTCCTCTAAAATTTTCATTTAAATAAGACTTTTGCCATCTTTCAGTTCTACTTTAATAAATTGCTACATATTAATGATAAAAAGGATTAGTGGTGGCCCTTGTTTCAGGTAATCTGGGCACAGTTTTGTTTTGGTCAGAAGGAAAATGGTATTGCAGACATCAAGCAGTATGGCCTGAATGAACACTACTGGAAGAAACCAGCAGGCTTTGCTTGGGGACACAGGGGTGGCTGCGGGTCAAAATATCAATTCATTGGCAGAGCTGTTCAGAAAAGCTTATGAAGCACTTGCCCTCACATTCCCTATGTGAAACCAGGGCTGCTGGTGCCTCCCCTGCACGCAGGGCAGAAGGGAAAACACCCACAGACCTGCAGCCTTTCATACCCTGCTCATGTAACACTTGCCCTAAATACAGGTGGCCAATTTACTTGTCCTACAGCATTTGGTGTAAAACTTCTCCAGCAGAACTCAAGGGTGCAATCCACTTCCATCGTATTTCATACTTTTCAGAGAAGATGCAGAATCCAAGGGGGTTGTTTAAGTAAGGGACCCCTGTAGGGTCAGTGTGGACAGACAGGAGACTCATCCACACTCCCAGACTCTGTGCACAAGCCTCTCTCCTGCACCTTACTGGAGTCAGGACCTGCTGCTGATTGTGTTCCACACTCAGTTAAGACTGCCCAGAAATGCCATCATGGTGTGCACAAGGAGCACATAACTCCCATATTAGTGGGAAAGCACAGGATCAAACCTCTGAGGAAGATTCCTTTAGAGCCAGAGCAGACTCAAGATGACAATTTCTGCAAGTTTTGTTTCAAAAACCTAATCTCAGAGATTTCTCAAATAGAACGAAGTGCTAAATATTTAATGTAAGCAAAAACTAAAAGTAAAACAAGTTTTCTGATTTTCTATTACATTTAAAGCAGAGCGAGACAGTTGACAAGGCAGCATTTAATTCCCAGCTGTATCTAGACCAGAATAGCCAGCCTAATTTACACAGGCAGCCAGTCACAGTTCACATAATCACACACAGCAGAATATGAGAGGGGAATTAAAGGACCAGGAAAGCATGTCTGAAGTATGAGCTATTCTAAATGTATTAAATGCAGACATTTAATTCACAAAGAGGCTAACCTGGTTGACTCTTATTTTAACCAAAAATTTATTTCAAGTAAAAAAGTACAAAATGAATGGATAGAAAATTTTTTTATTACTTTTTACTAAATAAAGAAAATAGCCAATTTAAACTTAAGCTCCCACATGCTACAAAGATGCACTAGAAGAGATAGCCAAGATTTTGTAATAAATTCTGGTATAGCAACGGATCAGCAAATAAGGAATCATCCTATTCCATATGCCAGTCTTTTTCTCCAGGTTCTTTCAGCAAATGGCATAGGCAGTACTCAGAATTTCAATTCCCTATGCTACGCTGGCATTTGCCTCCCAACATTTAGTTCCAGAAACAGGTGGGAAGATTAGATTTGGGCTTTCATTCGGATGTAAAGTAAAACTTGCTCTTGCAGAGTTGGTGTTGCAGCAATGCTGTAGTGAAAGGGATTTAATCACCCAGGGTAAAAGTCTGGTTTTACAAAAATCCTGGGCTAATTACTGTTCCAATTCAAATGAGCTATTTCTCAAAAAGTTTCATCTGGATAAAAACATATTCAGAGCTGTATCTGATGAAAACTTCTTGCTAATGCCTCATTTTATTGTATCACATTCAAAATTGGTCTCCTTTAAGACTAAAAATGAATTTATTTCTGTATCTCACCCACCTGCCCTCTCTTTCCCATTTTTTATCACCTTTCTTTGTGTTGTCATGCCTAAAAATAATAGATGGGCATTTTAAGAGAGAAAATAATCTCTCCAAACCTGTGAGTAATACAACATGCTTCAGGGCATTCAGAATGAGAAATCATCATAACCAACCATGACACAGAATTTCAGGGGCAATGGGAGGGAGGGTGGACCAGGGGATGGCAACCACAAAACAATGCACTTGTACCAATAAAATGATGCTAGATTATGTCAAATGCTCTGCAGCATTTTCTAATGTTTCTTCCATTTTGAGGCTTTGCTGACAGCTGAGTGGAGGCCCGTTCAGAACTCTTTTTGGGTTAGGGTTCCTGAAGTTATACCAAGAGTGACAGACAGAAGGAAAAGTCAGGTCTTATTTTTACAGCTTAAACTTGTTAGTCTTTGCTGTTCATCCTAGCCTACAGAAAAGAGTCACAAACTCTAAATTCCTTTTTTTCTCTCATTTCAGCAGTTTCATTGGACATACTTTCCTAAAGAAACCACTTAGAATACCCTTATTGGCTAAGAAGACTGGAAGCATGGCTGCATCTCACAGAGGGTGTCCATCTGCCGTTTTATAAATCACTGTCAAACTTGAAATGTTGGCATGGGTTTTTTCACCATGCATTACCTTAATATTCTAAAAGGCACTATTAGAAAACAGTGGTCTAAAATAGTATCAAAACATTTGGGAATACTCTCTAGAAAGGACAGACGCAGAATTGAGTTTCGTTTCCAAGATGTCAATACAAGAACAGCCTGGAAATTCAGGGATTAATTCCCCGGGCAGGTGATGGTGTGCAGGCAGAGCTGGGCACTGCTAGTCCCTGAAAGCAACGGGCAGCGCGAGCAGAGCTGGGCACTGCGCACTCACTCACACCAATGAGCCTGTGGAAAGAGAATGCTAATGATCTTCTAATGCAATCACGGGAAATCAAATCCCATATGTAAGCACTACCACATTGTTAGGGTTGACTAGTCAGAAGCGAGAAGGAGGGAGCCTCCAGCCACATGGAAAGCAGAATCTGTTCTCCACAGCTGTAATTGGTAAGACAAGAAACAGCAGCTTTGAACTGTACTGAGCAAGATACAGGCCAGAACGATTCCCAACAACAAGGACAATGGAGCATTTGAAGAGGTTGGCTGGCAATGCTGCAGAGAACCCATCTTAAAAAAAAAAATTAAAACAGTTTAGGCAAGTGTCTGTCTGTAATTATGCTGTATTGAGGCAACAGTGCAAGTTAGGTGAGGCAGCCTGTAGCCTCAGCCTAAATGAATCTATGAGCAAAGTTTCAAAAACAGGTGGGGCATTTTTCTCCATTCATCTGCCAGATTAGTAGGTCTGGGATGTCCTCTTCTGCTGTTAGCAAAGACTATGTTTTAACAGGCCTACCACATAAAAAGAGGAATACGGTTAGCATCAGAGATAGAGTAATGACTGCCAGTGTGTCAATTATATCAATGCTACTGCAAAGGGCTCACCAAAATCTTGAGCCCTGTGAATAACCTACAGACAGAGGCAAAACATAGGCACAGGAGGGAAAATGAAGAAGCCTACTATGAACTTTGGAATATATTAGTATGTCATTTATTAGCTATTAGAGATACAAACCTGGGCTCAAATATTTTTGACAAAACACCGGAAGAGTTGTTTCATAGACCAAGCCTGAAAACATCCTACAAATCTTTCAGTTTTGTTTCAGAATGCAGGAGGCAGTTGTCTACAGAGCTGTCAGCAAACAAGCAAACATTCATCCTCAGTGGATGTTCTAATGCACTTTTCCATGCTTTGAGTATGTTAGGAAGCAAAATTAGATTTTTTTCCATCACTTCAGATACCTTTATTTATGACAAAGTTCTTGTCCACAAAGCTAGTGAAAGCATCTTTGGACCCTTTGAAACCTCTGCTCTTCCCTCCTGTCCCTTTCTCCTTCCATTAGCATAAGCAATCTGCAGAGATCAAGAAACAGCCTAATCTTCAGGTCGGCTGAACTCTTCTTACACATGCAGTCTTCATTTCAAGTTGACTAAAACTCATCAGTTGCCCTCCTCCTGGCCCATCTGAGGGGACAATCAATGATTGCCCCAGCACAGGCTACTTCACTTGAAAACTATTTTACTGCTAAAACATGCACTGTTCTTTTACATAAATGGGAGAGCGTGAAAATCCCACAGAAAGTTTTACAGAGGCATTAATGATCTTTGTGAGAGTGTTTCCTGGTACCTATAAGGTCTCTTGCCATGTGGAAGCTCTTTGTTAAGCACTGGTACACCAGACACACTAAGAAAGCAATTCATAAGACTAAATCAGAAGTTAAGGCTGAAAAAATTAACCCTGGAAGTTGGAGCTCAGAGAGTGAAAGGAACCAAGTGTGGAAACAGCATTTGTTCAAGTTACCTGTAGGAGCAATGAGAGAGAAAAATCACTTACTAGAGAAAGTGGCTTATAAAATGTAAGGCAACTAGTCCTTGCTCTCTAAATGGAATAGGCAAAACAAACTAACACCTGTCTGTAAGATTTTGAAAGCCTATTACCACACCACAGCTCAGCAAGTCTTATTCTTAGTTATTAATTTCTTACCCTCCTACTTGCAACAGCGAACCTGAACATCCAAGTGTTATTATTCAGAAGAACACAAAAAGACCCCAAGAGAATTCCAACTGTGTCATGAATGAAAAACAGATAATAAGTTACACAGTGTGATTAAAGAAAGATGAAATTAGAGACAAGAAAGTTGTCAGGTAACATACAAAGAACACAGCTGTGAAGGAGATAAAAACATGGTAGAGGCTGATGGAAAATGAGTTTTGAGATGTAAATAATAAGAAACTGCTCTACGACCAAACTATTTATGGATTAGTCAGAGTAGATGACGAAAGTTCACTTACTAGACTACAGAGTGACTAAGACAATACAGCTAGAAAAAAAATCATACAATAACCAACATAATGGATCACAAAGTAGTGTTCATATACCCCAAACAAGAAAATAATCACAAAAAAAGCAAGTATCTTGCTTCACTCTCATTTACACCATGATTATCTTGCACAGATCATCTCACTGCTACTTAAAACTTCTTCTGAAAGTGTAGAATAATCTTGATTTGAATTTGGTAGCATCTGCCAGCAGTGGCATAAAACTGCAGCTGAGTATCTCTTCTAGCTGATCTTTTCTCAGCCATATTGAAGCACTACAAAATTATTTTGAGGATTGACTTTTAATACTAATTTTAAAAAATCTCAATATTTTTAGCAGAATTCAGATAGCTTCACAATTAAGGAACATCCATAAGCTTTTCGGATTTCAGTATTTTGTGTTCTGAATGCTGCTGACCAAGGAGGAAGGAAACCCTGGAGCCTCTCAGGGCAGAGAACTTCCTCAGTCAAAAAGGAAAAGGTCGCGAAGAACTGCCAGTGTTCCTGTGCTTCCCAGCAGTGACCTGTACTTGCCCCTTATGGGACTGTAAATGTCCCTGAACTTCCCCAAGGTGACTTGGTCTTGTTGCCTTAAACCGGGAAAACCATACGTTAGGCCCGAAGCGGGTAAAAGCCTGCATTTTAGGGAGGGAGGAGACCAACCTACTGCCTTCCCCGCCTCCTGATTTCTAACAGGCAGGTGCTAGTGCTCGGGAATATCAGCTAGCCACTGGATCATTTGGCACTTCCCGGAACCGATGAACATGTTCACATCTACCACTAAGTGGAGCTGTTACTCTGGGAAAAGAGTTTCTCCAGCTCCTCCAGTATTAAGAAAAAAAAGAAGTGATTGAAAGCAACCAGTTTTACAGCTGCAACCCACCCAGCAATCATTCCTGCAGCTCGAGAAGGTGTGAGGCAGAGAGCAAGAACAGCATGCAGAAGATGCACTGCTGCCACCTGCATATGAAATACGCTGACCCGTGAAAAAAGGAATGTGTCAGAAAGCAGGACATGAAGTCTACATGCCCCATATAAACTTCTGAAAAAAATCTGCAGCAACGTCACAGGAAATCCAGCTATAGCCAGAAGGGTTGGCTGAGAAATACACTGACATTGTTTTATCCAGAGTTACTTGTATGGTGACAATTGAGGATGAAGACTTTCCTGATTAAAATAAACTTTTTGAGAAAGAAAAGGAAACTCCAGGAAACAGTAACTAAACTGTGGGTTGTGTTCACAAGTCTCATACGTGAAAATAGAAACTTGACATTTAAAAACAAAAGTATAAATAAAGCACTTTGCTTTCAGCCCTTCTAAATGTTCCGTTACTGGTGATCTGAATAAACCTTAGCCTTGGACATCCAAACAACTGATATCAACAAGAAAAACAAAAGCATTTTTAGGTGAAAAATATAACAAGTAAAATCTGCTGCTTCCTCACACTTCAGTGCTGAGTGGTACTACTACAACTTGGTAGAAGAGCAATTTTGTTTGTTTAAAAACAACATAAAAATTAAATCATGTTACTAAGAAACAGCCCATAACAAATCTATATTAATCAACAATAAACACTGTTTTGATACCACAGTCCGTTAAAATGTATTTTAAAAAGGCATTTCCTCTTCAAGAAAACTTGAAAGGTAAAGCAGCTCACATTTTTTCAGCCCCAGAGTGGAAGCTGCCGCCTAAAACAGAGTTGGGAAAGGAAAAAGGTACTTCATGAAGCACTTGCTCCATGCAATGTTAAGCCCTGCTGTTCGGCAAAGCTTGTTGTTTGTACTGCCCTTGGAAGCTCAGCCCTCCATGAAGTTCTGGAAGCTCCTGGCCTGGAGGAGTCAGAGATTGGTAGGAGCCAGATTTTGAGTTTGAATCAGTGTGCAAGATGTCTTCCCCATGCAGAGGGCAAGTTTGGGAGCACATCATGACTGGTGCTTGTCACTAGGTGACCACAGCTGGTCCCACCTTTCCACCCTGCCTCAACTTACCTACAGAACACATGCAATGGGCCTGTGCTCTTCACTGCAGAGTGGCACTCAAACCCAGGAAGGCTGCACTGCCATTTGGCATGTACAGATGTCATTACCCAGCTGTGACTTGTTCACTCCTCTACTCATACAAAAATAATGTGTCATAAGCCATAAAACAGTGAGTCATAACCCAGATCTAACTTGTTTACTCCATTGCTTATAGCAAGGCAGACTGATGCTTACAGGGAAGGAATTTAAGCAGCGTTAGTATAGCACTCCCCTCCCCTGCATTTTAATTGTAACATAGCAATAGGTATTTAAATAAGCCTTCGTTATTATGGAGCAAGGCTTTACTGTGGT